>NC_136482.1:152219850-152242350 GCF_053919585.1 Euprymna scolopes | reverse complement strand
TGGTATTACAAAGCTTGAGTATTATTGGACTATGTGGATATTGTTCTTAGCAAGTCTAAAAATTCCTAAGGTCTAAGCGTTGAAACATTATTTAGGACGGGATAATCACCCTCTCCAGTCTCTAAACTGTTACATGACAAAATAATTCTTCACTCAGTCGATGATGACACTTCAATTACAATCCGATATTTCATAATCTCCTTTGAATATAACAGGCTTTTCATGGTCGATTAAGGATTTTCAACGAAACATTGGTGCTCCTATTTATTTGCCCCCTCCCCACTCATGAGGGCAGAGTTAGACACAAGGTCGGTTTTTAATGTGGGGAAAATCCAGTACCAAAAAGAGGGACTCTGGATAGGAAAAAAATTTTTAAAAAATTGTCTCAGCCATGTTTCTGCTCAGTCCTGCTGACACACTCAGGGTCTGCCAGCGGCCACCTGATTGCACCAGGGGATCACCACACTCTTCAGCATATCCGGGTACACTTTGGTGTTGACTTTCAAGCTGAATCCAAAGATGTGAAGTGGCATGATGTGGCTCTCGCTTGAAATCACATCAAAGACCATAACCGTGGCCAGAAACTTCGTTGAGCTGTACCCTCAAGCGTTGAACCGCCCGGATTTGCATTTTGAGGGTGCTGACAATGGTTCTGTTGTCATAATTTGAATCAGTAGAGAGCATGAGTTGTAGAGCGGCGCATCTCCGATCTCGCTCGTTAGACACTGTGTCACTTTCAGACATGATAGAATACTTTTACCGTTCTTTGGGATTTGTACACAACTAGCCAACTAGTCTTTGGTGTGATTTCATATGAAAGCCACATCATGCAACCTCAAATCTGGATGTGCTGATTCCCTGATACAATTAGGTGGCCACTGGTAGACTCTGGATGTGGCAGTATGACTCGGCGCCGGCCCATATGTCCAAAGAAACCAAGGCTTTGCTTCAGAAGGAGTGCTACGACTTCGTACCCTTCTCTCACTGCCCCCTCCTCCCACCAACTGAACCCGCTGGGCTATTTTGTTTGGTCATACGTCGAGAACATCACCAACATGACCTCCCACAACACCAAAATCAGCCTGATCGTCGCCATCCACCGAGTATTTTCCGAGCTCCTGCTGGAGATTGTGGAAAAGGCATGCTCCCAGTTCTGAACCTGTATCATGAAGGTGATTGAGGCTAAAGGCGGCTACATTGAATAGATGTCAGCTCAACTACATAATCAAGTTAGCTGAATTGATTCTTTCAATAAACGTTTGGAAATAAAGCTATCGTGTTGTTTTCTTTAGGGGCGACAAATTTATCGTTCCACCTTGTCTATATTGGTTTTAGGTAAACAAATTAAAGAAAATTGATTGAAAGTTATATCACGGCGATTAAAAGTCATGTCTAAAGTAACTAAACTCATCTAGATGCAAAATCTAATTTATTTTATAAATATTTTCCGTGTTTAAAAGATATAAATGCGAAATATAAAAGGTATGTAAATAACTGTATATATAAACGTTTAATGACACACACACACACACACACACACACACACACACACATCATGTATCTAACATTTCCTCGATGAAATGATAAATATAAATAGTTTGAAAAAGACTTAGAAATAATTTTTTTTAAACCTAAAAGCATTTAAAATCATTTCGTAAAAACGTATTAATATTAAGTAGATTATCAGCACCAAAAGAGATATTACGACTAATTATATTAAATGTACACGCAATGGCGGTCAATTATAAGTAATACATGATAAAATGAAAATCTTCTTCATATATAAATGCACGCACATATAGTGTAATGATATACTTATGGCAATAATATACTTACGGCAATAATATACTTATATCTCTTTATATATAAATGCACACACTCATATCGTGTAATAATATACTCATGGCAATAATATAGTTATAACTCTCTATATATAAATACACACACATATAGTGTAATGATATACTTATGGCAGAATATACTTATATATCTTTATATATAAATACACACACATATAGTGTAATAATATACTTATGACAATAGTATACATACATATTGTAATAATATACACATGGTAATAATATACTTATATCTCTTTATATATAAATGCACACACATATTGTGTAATGATACACTTATGGCAATAATATACTTATATCTCTTTATATATGAACATACACACATATATAGTGTAATAATATACTAATGGTAATAATATACTCATATCTCTTGATATATAAATACACACACACACATATATAGTGTAATGATATTCTTACAGGCACGTTCCCAAATGTCGCCATAGCGTTTATTAATGTGTAAAGTAACTCCAAACAAACAAAAGTCCCTCTTTCTTACGGCTAATGAGTGTACACTTTTTTCAATGACAAAACAATTAAAACAATGTTTTTGTTTACAATAATTTACAAATAAAGCACTTTCCGTTCATTCTCAGATTCAAAAGCGTCATCTTTATTATACAAGCGAATCACCCTCCCCCGTATAAACATCTAAAGATCAGTCTATAATAAGTATTAATGTCCTAAAGATGGTTAGTGAGATTACAGCGTAGTTATCTGCACTAGTGGAAACTCAGTGGATTATTAAAGGGAACATCTGACAAGAATTGTTTACATTAGACTTGAGACTGACTGTTGAAGTACGCTGGAAAGTAGGTGATACGTGCAGATCTCCACGGTTGGGTTTTTCGCGGAAAGAATCTTTGTTCATGTAAACAAATTAGAACATTTTTATATTAGCACTCAACACTACCTACGTATAAGAACTGCTGAGATTCCTTTATATATAAGTATACTAGCATGAGCACACACACATACACAACAATTTCAAAAATAAAAGAACAGACAAAAACATGTAAATATAATCGCCCCCCAAAAGAAGTACGTGATACTCTCTCTACTAGGTGAGATTCTAACAATAGTAAAAATCATTTATTTTTATTTTTATTTATTTTTTTCTTATTCAATTTTCACCCCAAACAAGGCACAGTGCCACTTTGAAGCATGGAGCTACTATTAGGGACTTAATTAGCGGGGTCATTATGAAGGGAGAAGAGTAGAAAGATGTTTGTTAACATTACACTTGAACTTCTGCATATCATTGCAGTTGGGAAAGCAGAATCCCGGAAGGGAGTTCCAAAGACCCGCAGCTCTGGGGAAGAAACTATTGGAGTAAAAGGCTTTCTTGCACCTAGGGATCTCTACTGTAAAGGGATGAGGCTTAGTAGCTTGTCGGGTTTGTCGGGGGTAGTTACGTCGGGGAGGTACAAGTGTTTGCAGTTCGTCAGAGCATTCACCATTAAAGTATTTGTAGAACAGGCAGAGGGATGCAACATCTCGTCGATGGGACAGAGGTTGAAGCCTAGATGACAGTTCAAGACCTATCAGGTTGGCGACTCTCTTTTGAACCCTGTCCAGGAGCGAGAGACAAGCAGCAGATGCACCAGCCCAGATGTGACAACAGAACTCCATACATGGGCGAATGGTTGCCTTATAGAGGTATAGGATACTGTCAGGCGTAAGTAGTTTTCTAGCATGGTAGAGGGAGCCAACCTGCCTTGCAGCAGCCTTGGCAATGCTCTCAATGTATCTATTCCAGTTCATATTCCCTGTAAACGTTAGGCCGAGGAGTTTAAAAGAAGTACTTTCAGGCAATGTGTTCTTGGTCATTTCTATTGGTGGTAGAGAAGGTTTCTTGTAGTTATTGAAAGAAACAAGCTTAGTCTTAGCAGCATTGAATGTGACCAACCATTTTTGTCCCCATTCCACTATGGATTGGAGGTCATCCTCTAGTGTTTCTGCCATTTCCTTGGATATGTGTTCATTTGTTTTCCCCTCATATCTGTTATAGAGAGTGGTGTCATCGGCAAATATACCCATCTCCGAAACAATTTTATCAGGGAGGTCGTTTATAAATATCAGGAATAATAGAGGTCCAAGGATAGACCCCTGAGGTACTCCCGGATTTATGTCATATTGTTTGGATGTACGTCCGTCGAGGACAACTTTGATTTTTCTATTACTTAAGAAGGATTTAATTACATTATGAATTCTTCCAGTTATTCCATATGATCTAATTTTCCTTAGAAGACCATCGTGCCATACCCTGTCAAAAGCCTTAGATATATCAAGGGCCACCGCTCTACCCTCCCCTGTTTTATCCAATGAACGGTATATACGTTCAGAAACTACAGTTGAAATATCTGCTGTTGAACGGGCTTGCCTGAATCCATATTGTTTGTCAGTCAGGAGTTTAGCAGCTTTTAGATGCTGGACTAGGGCTTGATTAACTAAGGACTCAAATATTTTGGCGAAAAGCGGGAGGAGGCTAATGGGGCGATAATTTAGTGGGTCAGTTCTTTCACCAGAATTCTTGAAGACTGGTACTACAGAGGCGGTTTTCCAGCAGTCGGGAAAACAAGATTCGTTAAGGCATTTATTGTAAAGTTTGGACAGAACTGGAGCAACCTCGGCAGAGCATTTTTTCAATAGCACAGCCGGGATGAGATCTGGTCCACATGCTTTTGAGGTGTCTAGGTTTTTTATAATAGTATGTACCTGAGAAGGGGTGATTTTCAAATCGTCAAGTGTGGCGTCTGTTCGCAGAGGAAAATCAGGGAGTGAGTGGTGTACCGAGTTCAGTGTGGAGTTTGAGGCAAACCGACTGGCAAGCAGATTAGCCTTGTCAGTTGCTGTGCAAGCAACCTCATGATTGTTTGTTAGTGGGGGAATAGTTGACTGTCCATTATTAACTACGCTGTTGTAGATTTTCCAAAAATCCCGGGTTCCTAATTTCTGTGCTTTGATGCGCTTTCTGGTGGTTTCAGAGTAATCTGTCTTAGCTGTTTCTATCACTCTCTTACAATTATTTCTAGCTTCTATAAACTTCTGTTTATTTGAGCTGGACTTATGTCGGTTGAATCTGCGGAACGCATGCTGCCTTTGACAAATGGCAGCTGCACAAGCAGAAGTAAACCATTGGGGAGAGTGGGGCTTGCTATAGAATTTCCGTGCGGGAACATGTGCTTCAATAGCAGTTGTGAACCATTCAGTTGTCTCATTTGCGCACTGTTCCGCTGGAAGAGTAAAGATATTTTGCCATGGGTCATCTATGATGAGCTCCCTGATGGCTTCCCAATCAGCCTTTTTGTAATACCTCGTTGTTTTGAGTAGTGTGTCTTCAGTTTTAGGGCGAGAATTTAGGCTGATTTCTACCATTATCACAGCGTGATCAGCATTCCCGAGTGGGCTGTGGGCATTTGTTGTACAGTCATTGGGAACCGTTGTCAGAAAGAGATCTAAAAGTGAGGCATGTTGATCGTGCTGGTCTGAGAAACGTGTCGGAAATGTAACCAACTGAGATAGGGAATGGGATATAGAGAAGTTATGTGTTGCGCTACCAGCTACGTCTGTGTGATTAGAGAATCCTAGCCAGTTACTGTGGTGGACATTGAAGTCACCAAATACATGTATTTGTGCGTTAGTATCGAGGGAGAGTGCTATATCTATGCTGTCTGAGACTTTGTTTATTAGAGTACAGTCTTGGTTTGAGGGAAAGCGGTAGAGAAAATACAAGTAGCTAATATTGTGTTGCATATTTAGTCTGAAGCACATAAAGGCCTGGCCCTCTGATTCTAGTTTTATTTTTCTAATTAGGGGGAGGGTGTTTCGAATATAGACTCCAAGTCCATGCATATGTCTGTCCGAGTCCTTACGGTAGAGTGGGAGATAACCAGGCATGTTAAAGTGGGTAGAGGGAATGGGAATGGAGGAGTGAAGGTTAGTTTCACTTAATGCTAAGCTATCCGGGGTGTTTACAAGGAGAAATGACTCAACATCATCTAAGTTAGTTCTAAGCCCGCGGATATTAGTAAATGCAAGCCTCAAGGGAGGAGGCAGGTTGGTTTTCTTTGAGTTTGGTCCTGGTTTAAACGTAACTTTTACTTGAGCTGTCATTTCATTTTATTTTATTTAAAAGTTTCAGTTTGGGTGGGTGAGTGAGGGGATGCTGGACAAGTAGTTGTGCAGAATACCAGACATGCCATACAAGTAGACCATCAGCTGTCCACACCCACAGGATTGTGGCCTCAGGAAAGCCCACCGGGGATGAGTGCAGGGTCCCTTTCGATGTGCGACATGGCACTACAAACATCCCGATATTTTACAACTTTTGATGGTGCAGCCGCTCTAAGCGCTACCAAAGAGTTAGGGCACCTGTACTATCAGTCGGAAACAGCAGCCAGGAACTGTCAATCCGGTACCCTCAATCCATTAGGCAAAGCCAGCCCAGTCCAACTGCACCGACATATATGGCACTGAAGCACCCCACTGTGTCCAGTTTAGGGGGATGGGATGTGGCGGGAGTGGGAAAAAGCGGCGTTCATTGCCCTAGTCAGGAAACAAGGTCAACCACTGGGTGATTCAGACGAGTCCCTGTGATAGTACCTCTACGCCTTGCCAATAGGAAATGAAGGAGTATGAAAGCCGGGCGATAGACAGTCTATCTCCTCCTTAAGCAGTTTAGGTTTGCCAACCGGTGATTTGTTTGAGTCACCAGCTCTAGGAAGGTTGTCGTCCAGGACTGAAGAGGCCTCCCTCCCCTAGGTTTAGTTTCAGAGTTTTCCTTCTCCTAGACGGATGACCTGGGAAGACCTACGGGTCCATCAGCTCCGAGGGGGTTCGCCCAGCGCCTGGGTCCTAATTCAGGTATTTCTGCGACCCCGCATGGGTATTTGGTTATTTAGATTAATATCTCCTGAAAAAATCGGGCATTTAGGTTAGCTTCTACAGAAAATTTTCACTCCTCAAACGTGGTTAAAAAAGAACATTATTATGCTTTCCATTTTCATTTTTACTGGGAGAGGGTATAGGTAAAAATTCATGCAGTGGAAACAGCTAAATTTGCTACAGTATTGGATCGAGAGAGACGAGTTAATGTATGGTTAGATATGGTTTTGTAAGTTTAGGAATGTATGGTTAGATATGGTTTAGTAGGTTTAGGAATGTATGGTTAGATATGGTTTAGTAGGTTTAGGATTAGGATAAAGTGTTAGAGTATGATTTACTTGCTATTAGAAATTCTGATTTGGTGCCCAAACCAGATATTTAGTAAGACTGAAAGATAAGATATGCTCAGTATAGATACAAGAGAACATTTGATATGGAGTACAGTTATACCTGATAGATATAGGTTATTGCATATTCTGTAAGTATAGTTAAAATATAGATGAATGGATGAGTAGTATTATATACGAATGTATGGAATTTTAGACAATTTGAGTAATTTGAATAAGTTGCCTTTAGACTACAACGAAGGAGAATGACTTCGCCTTTCTCTTAATATCCGGAAGTTTTTATTTCAATGAGTACCGGTTTAGTTTGTGTAATAATTATTGCAATACTATCTCTTAACAAAGAGATACTAATGGTAGCTGTTCATTATAGATTACTTTAAGTCAATTTATAGGACTATGGCTAGTAATTATTTACTTAGAAGCTTGGTTATGGGTTAGGAGTTATAATCAGGAGCATGCCTAGGAAATTGTAGGTGTTAATGGGTATCGATTTACGAGTCTGTTAGGGTCAAGGGCGGAGAGCAAGGACCTCTCTAAGTTACGTGAGACGGATTAGGTTTAGTGGCAACTTAGGAAATAGAGCAGTTTGATTTGTTAGTGATCAGGAGAAAGAGAATTTAAGTAAAAAATAAAAAGGTTTGTCATGCAAAACAGACAAGGCAGTCATCTTGGAGGTAAAGTATCTATAGGAGGTACTTAGTATACAAGCAGCAGTATTTTGCAGTTTTGAGAGGAATTTTAGGTACAATAGTTTCATGGTTTATTGTACAAGTCCGTAGTCTAGGTGAGGGACGAAACACTTCTAATATTGCAACTGGGTTTATCTAATTTTAAAAGTAGTTGAATAGAGTATTATTAGGTGTTCTACTTAGCTTAGGGATAGAATGAAAATTTAAGGTAATATTCAGGGTGATATAAGCAATTTCATGAGGATTAGATATATGATCACTGGATGTTGAACTGCTCAGGAGAATTCTTGTATCTATTAAGAAGGATGTCTTGGTGATATAAGATTTGAGAAATTAAGAGTCTGGGGATACAGAGAGTTTGGAGTTGATGAGGATTCAGTATAGGCGATTGTATATAAGTAGCAAAGGTGGTTTAGTTTAGTACGCACGTATTGTACATATTAAGTATACTGCTTCAGTTCTATCCTCTATCGTAAAGGAAAATCCGTTTGTATTTCGGTTGGCAATTTTGTCAAGAGAGGAAATTTAAAAACAGCTTATCTAATTTTTGATGATATAAGTTTATAGACAATAGTACAGACTGATAAATTGTGTAAGACATAAGAGCCCCTCATCTTTTGATGAGATGATGGATCAAGAGCATAAGTTCGGAACAGGTGTCCGGAAAGGAAATTGCAGTGTACAAGGAAAGGCGGGGGGTCACTGATATCTTATTAACATTATTTTATTTTTTTCTTATTAAAAAAAAAAAAAAATTGCCTTTCGATGGCTGATTATATTAAGTATCGTACTTAAATAAAGTTTTCATATTTATGAGCGTCCGGAATAGCTACCCTTAAAAATATGCGAAGGGAATGCGGTATTATATTGGAACGCATTTACTCATTTCCTTTACCCTATCTCCTCTCTCTTTGCCGTCGATGGCTTTCAACAGTCGACTGAAGTAAAAGATGCTTTAGGAAATATCCTTATCTTGAGAAAGTTCTATTACCGGCAATGAACAGCCGTAAAAAAAAAATAAAGTTTTCTTGAAAAAAAAAAGTAAATTTTTTCCTGTACTTTCATCTAACAATTTACGTTTTTTGTAAGCATATTTTTACTTATTTTCTTTATATATATATATATATATATATATATATATATATATATATATATATATATATATATATATATATATATATATATGTAATATTTCTGTGCCCTTCTCCCCCCAAAAAACTTTACTGAACAAAATGTCTTTAAGAAAAAAACTTGTACTTACACCTGAGAATTTATGGTGAAAAAAAAAAACAAAATCTTTTATCTTTTCTTGAACGAAAATAAAACAAACTTTTTGTTGATAAAGATTGATTTTGTAAAATAAAAACAAAAACAAAACAAAATATATAAAATAAAATGAATAAAGATATTTTAATTCCTTTAAAGGTAGGTTTTTGTTATTTTTGATTATTTACATTTGTATTTTTTCCGGTTTGTTTGTTTTTAAAGCGGTTGTTACAACTCTCGGCTAAAACCGATGATAGCTGGTCTCTCCCGATCTATGCTTGATGGTAATTCCCGAGAATCCGGGTCAAATTATGCAAGAGTATCGAATATTTAAAACTAAAGCAAAACATTTTTCTGTCCACACGAAATTATTTTTCCACGCAAGAAACGTCTTTCGATTAGCAAATTATTTTATTTAGGAAGAGTTTTTTTTTATCTTTCGAACTTCGGAACATATAAAAACATAATCAGGGGAAATAAAACTATTCGTTTCATGAAAAAAAATCGATGTCGGAAGTAATAATTCCAAATAAATTTGATTAAATATATCATCAATATAATTGTTATTTATCGAGGATCAGGAATGAAATAACAATCTTAAATAAAACAATTAAAACAACTCTTTAGATAAAACCTTAACCGAATATAAAGCTATTTAGTACAATTGATTTTCCATAATATAATAAACAAATGACGTGACCCTTTAATCGTATATTTTTTAAAAAGCATCATACTATATCTTAAAATAAATAAAATACAAAACTAACGAACCTTTCGTATATATTAATCAAATTTTGAACAAACAAACAGAAAGGAACACGAATTTTTTATATATATATATATATATATATATATTTATACATATATATATAAATATTTATACGCATTTATACATTTATATATATACACATATTTATATATATATTTATCCATATATCTATAATATAAAGCTGAGCGTCTGTGTGTGTGTGTGTGTGCCTGGTCACGAATAAGCTCCTATATGGTTGACTATTTAAAAAAAACTGATTACATATAATGATAGAAGATGTATCGAGGATCAAGAATGGGTATGTTTGATCTGGCAGAACGGTGGTTCATGAAAATTGTGGTGTCTGCGTTCGCGCCTGGTCCCCAAAGTACGGAAAAAAACGTTTACAAGGGGTTTTGATATAGATGTACATACGAATACTTTGATAAGTATGTTTCAACTTAAATAAGGATGGTATAATAAAATTGTGGGGGCTGCGGTCGCACCTGTACTCCATGGAAATATGGCACAAACTTTAACAAAGCTTTTTCGTATCTATTTGCGTAAGTATACTTTGATAATTATGTTCCAGTTTGAAGAAATATGGTATAATAAAATTATGGGGTGTTCGTTCGCGCCTGACATCCACAGAATATAAATATGTCACAAAGTTTAACAAGTTTTTTTTTAAAAGGGGCGAGGGCCCACAATAAAACCTTAACTTTAATCTTAATTCACGTTAGCTTTTATTTATTTTTTTAGTTGAATCATATTGTGTTGAATAAATTCACCTCATAAATTCACGTTCTTATTAAAGTGAAAGCACAAAAATAAAAATAAAATTTCGGAACTTTAGACAATTCTCGACACAAATTTTGCATAACTGTTTTTTTCTTCTCCACTTGCACGTCGCACTCTTTCGAAAATAGATAAATAGATAAATAATAAAAAATAAGAACGTTACTTGTTATCGTGTCAAAAGAAGGAAACAATCCTGCTCACGTGATCACGTGTCTTTTAAAAACATTTACATAACATTTTTGTTTTTATTCATATATATGTTTAAGCTTTTTTGTCAGTGTACTAGAAGGAATTCAGTTGGTTACAACCCTTTCTGTGTGTTCTTTACATTACAATAGTACAACCCTAAATCCGACGGCACAATACTACACCGTTCAATACTGTAAAACTGAAACGAAGCTGTTCTGCTTGAAACGGGCGCCATTTTCTTCTTATAAATATTTATATAGATTCTTTGCTTTAAAAAACTAAAGTAATTACGTGTTTACTTTTTTAATATCCCATTTTGCTGTTTCGGATTATTTTACTAAAGTAAGTAAAGCTTCATTATTTTTCAAAACTGTTTTTGTTTCTTTGTTTTTCGATATTTCGTCGATATTATTTAGTAAGAGTGTTTAGCAGAAAATCCAACAAACGACTACCCGAAAAAATAAATATACAAGAAATAAATGTTACCATAGTTAATAAAAGTTCAATGCATGTTTCTTTTTTGTTTTGAAATAGTTTTTAATGCTCTTTACTTGAAATAGTTTCAGCGAACCGAAATTAAAACGAAATTTTAGGCGATAACTACTCAAATGAATTTTTATATAAACTGCACATGCCATAATCTAATATTCCTCAAGCACAAAATAACGGAAAACATTTAAATACACACACACACACACAGACGTTCAACTTTATATATATATATATATATATATATATATATATATATATATATATATATATAGTGATAAAACTATCATGAAAATGAACGCTACACATACAAATAGCTTGTGGGGTTATATATTCTATATACAATCGAAAATATATTTGGTAATACTTATACCACCTAATATAGATATGATGGATTGGTTATAATAATGAATTCCAGGCAATATGAAAACTTCAAAGAAATTATTCATATTACACAATTCGGTATATTAGTTAACATAAATCAAATAACAAATATGTCACTTTCAACTCAGATAAAAAAAACAGTTGAAACATATTTAAAGAATAACACTTACACAATAAAAGGAACACAAAATCCAGTCTCCCCTATCGATCAATCATAAAACATATCCCTTTCTTGAAGGCTTAGTAATAACTCTAACAACGAAAATATCTTTAAGACTTGAAGTAACATTTACAACACCGCTCTAAAAAATAATGGGTATAGTGATATCGAAATTAAATATGAGCAACAGAATGAATTGGTTCGGCTGTTTTATCTTACGGCATATCAACCCTTTTCTGGTTATTTAATACCGAATCCGGAAATTTTGAAAAAATATTTCACGTTTCAAATTCTTTTATATCTTCGTATATATTTTCATGGCTGTCAGCTGGCAGTTTTGTAGAAAGCATGTTTTTATTTTTATTTTTTCTTGAGTAACATGATTGGGTGTTATAAAGGACGCCGATGTCATCAAGCAGTCAGATAAACAACAAGATAACAATGATTATATTAGGAATAAGTGAAGAATGCATGGTACCCATGAGTGCTCATTAAACGAGGCATAAAAAATTACTAAGTTCAGCATCCCCCCCACCAATTTAGACCCCCAAATTTTCATGGGACGTCAAATCCTGGTAAAAATGAACAAACGGTGCAGTTTTACGCCTTAACATATGTAAATTTGAGTTCTGCACCATACAAAAGACAAACAAAAAAAATAATGACTAAGTCCATTACATTTAGCCCCAAAAGTCTCTAAGGTCTTAACATATCTAAATTTGAGTTCAGCACCATGTGTGCGTGTGTGTGTGTGCGTGTGTGTGTGTGTGTGAAGATTACTTCCGGTGCACCGCGATTGATCCCTAACTAGATCAGGTAATCAATGGATTTGATTGAAAAATGTGCGATTTCACAGATTTCGATGACAATAAAAACATTCGCTTTTTCATTATTCAATCCCGACGTTGGGTGTCTCTGCTAGTATACACACACACACATATATATATATATATATATATATATATATATATATATATATATATATATATATATATGTGTGTGTGTGTGTGAGTGTGTTTGTGTGTGTGTGATGAAGATTTTTGCAATTTTTATGCACGCTAGTTTGTACGTGTTTTTTTTATTTATATTTTGTGTATGTATTTTATATAAAGATATTAAGGTACATTGATATATCTGTAATTGTAAATACATTTGTATGTTGATATGTCGGCGTGTATATGGGAAACGGATATATTTGTGTTTTCGTACACATAAAATGTGTGTATCCATTGAGTTTTTTTTTTTTTCCATTTCTGCATAGTTTTGTCACAGGAAAATTACGCGTACGATCTTAATTCAAACAGTTTTTTTTTCTTCCACAACTTCCCCTCAGGCAACCAAGTTTGCATTTGTTAAAAGGTCGAAGCGCGTGCTGAAATTTTGAAAAAAAAAAAAAAAAAAAAAAATAGAAGTGTTTTTGGGAAAAACACGCGTGTGTTTAGAATTAACCTTTGCGTTTCTAAAAGAAGAAGAAAAAAAAAACCGATTCCCACGTGAATACGATCACCTGTTTATTTGAATAATACTATTATTGTGTTTTCATGTGTTACTAATAAAAAAAATCCCACATAAGGTAAATGCCACGACAATTTTTTTTCCTTTGCGAAGGATGTTCAACCATGTTAAATTCCTATAACTAAAAGAACATACATATTAGACTGTTAAAAACAAGCAAAAGTTACGGCCCGTTGTTTTATAACCAGTGCTTTCTGCCAAATTGATGGCTGAACATGGTTAAATTTGTGCTTACTTTCATATTAAACACCAATTCCTATCAACCCCATCACTAGGGCTATGACAACAGCATATTCTTTTCATTGTTTTGAATCTCGAGTGTGTATCCGTTGATATATTATATACTTTTACATAGAGTGATGTCGTTCGCAGTTGATTAACTGTGTCTGTGTCGGATATATACTCGAGAGTCAAAACAATGATAAGAATATTCTGTTGTCATAGCCCATATAAATCACTAACTCCTTCAATAATTACAAGAAACCTTTTCTGCCACCAATAGCAATGGCCAAAGACTCCTTATCTGAAAGTACTTCTTTTAAACTCCTCGGCCTAACGTTCACAGGGAACATGAGTTCGAACAATTACATTGAGAGCATTGCCAAGACCACTTCGAAGAAGGTAGGCTCTCTCTACTATACTAGAAAGCTACTAAATCCCGAAAGTATCCTGTACCTCTATAAGGCCACCATTCGCCCATGTATGGAGTATTGTTGTCATATTTGGACTGGTGCATCTGCTACTAGTCTCTCGCTCATAGACACGGTTCAAAAGAGATCGCCAAAGGTCCTGAACTGTCATTTAAGCTTCAACCTCTGTCCCATCGACGAAATGTTGCATCCCTCTGCCTGTTCTACAAGTATTTTAATGGTGAATGCTCCGACGAACTGCACGCACTTGTACCCCCTCGACGTAAATACCCCCGACAAACCCGACAAGCAGCAAAATCTCACCCCTTCACAGTAGAGATCCCTAAATAAATATAAGAGAGCCTTCTACTCCAGTAGTTTCTTCCCCAGAACTGCTAGACTTTAAAATTCACTTCCGGGTCCCTGCTTCCCCAATTGTACTGACATGCATCAAGTGTAACGTGAACCGACATCTTGTTGCCCAACTCTCTACATAGTGCCCCTTTAGCTTAGGTCCCTGATAGTAGCCCCCTACATGAAAGTGGCAATATGCCTTGTTTGTGGTGAAAATGTAAAATAATAAAAAAAAAACAAACAAAAAAAAAAAAAACTGATACCATAATATTTTGTTTGTTGTGAGAAAGTCATATACTGAATTTCAGCCAGTATCAGGTTGACAAGAAAGATCTTGCGGATTTTACCTTTTAAATTCAGATGAACATATTTCTGCTAAAACAAACATTTATTGACCGAAAAAAAGCACCATCAGAATCAACACACTTTTTTCCGACGGAAAGCAAGTGCGTTTATGCGAATAACGTAAAAATCTTGCGTTCTAATGGGATGAAGTCGCTGAAGGCGTTTGTGGTATCGCTTAGGTTTTTGAAGCATTTCTCACGCAGAGTTTTCGAGAGGCTTGAAAAAAATGGTAGTCGGTAGATGAGGTCTGGAGAATATGGTGGATGAGGCAGAGTTTCGTAGCCCAACTCTAACTTTTTCATGGTCGGTTTAGCAACGTGCGGTCGGGTATTGTGAAAGAGAATTGGCCTTCTTCTGTCCAATTCTGATGCACTTTATCCATTTGTTGACAGTACTTCCCGCCGTAATTGTTTTGATCTGTTTCAACTGTAATCGATGAAACCGGTCGCAGACTTCCAAAAAGTCAGTATGACCTACTTTTGGTGGAACTCTAGGTTCCTGAAGTGTCGTGGAGCTCCGTCGGCGTCTAACCACTGAGTTGAGCGTTGCGAGTTGTCGCAAAGAACACACTTCTTATTGCAAATCATAACCTGATCGAGAAATGGGTCGTCCTTGTTGTATAAAAAAGAAGGGAAAATGACACTTCATAACCGCGTTTCTTTTAATCGTCGTTAAATTCGCGAGGCACCCGTTTATCAAGTTTTGTGTCTTTCAAATCTTTGTCAAGTGGTTGGAAATCGTCGTATACGTTATGTCTAATTCAGAAGCAAGTTCTTGAACAATTGTGCGTAGATTATCTCGACTAAGGCTCTTAATTGAGCGTAGTCTACATCCGATGGCCGACCATTACGCTTATCATCTTCAAGACTCATCGCCGCCAAACAATTTCTAATAGCACCATTGTGCTGTGCGTTCAGTAGTGGTTCTTGAACCAAACGCTTCGTTGATAACGTGAGTTGTATCAGCAGCTATTCGGCCTCATCTCATTGATATAGCTGTCTATTATCTGACATATAAATTAAAGAAGAAATTATTATTCTAAACTCTTTATTGAGCTTAATATACCGCTCACAGACTGTTTTCATCTATTTTCCATCTGCGGTTAATAAATAAACGTAGAACTAAAGAAAACACTCTATTTTATCGTTTAAATTTTCTTTTTTTCAGCTTGAAACGAGTCACTACGTTGATCTGCATTTCTGTAATATTATATACTAGCGGGGGTACCCGGCGTTGCCCGAGTGTTTGTTTCCGGGACGGGGGGGGAGTTTTAAAAAATGTTATGGTAGGTAAGTATGAAGGATCAAACCCGGAGTCATGAGTAAAAGTAGGAAAATAAAGTGTGAAAAAAAAAACAAACAAAAAACATCTGCAACGTTAACAGTTCGGCCACCAAGAAAAGTCCATTCCAGTTGTTTAGGGGGGGGGGGGAAACGACTACGGTAGGTCGGCGCGAACGTGAAAATATAATGTGAATTGTCCAGCACGCTAACCACTACGCCACAGAGCACTGCAGCTTAGTTTAGTGATTTTAAATAACTTCACATGAAAGAACTACGAAGCCAAACCGGTGTTCTCTTCTCAACTGTTCCTTGTGAACGATCCCCAAACGGTGTTAAGTGGTGGCAGGGGGAGGAGGAATTTATTAGAGAGAAAATATTTTACCACTTCCATTGATCTTAACCGATTTTGGCCGTGACTTCTCAGCAGAAAAAGTATAGAAATGTAAGATTATCGAGGAATTTGAGAAATAATAAGCCTATAACACACCTCAGATATTGTTCTGCCGTTTGTGCATATTATATTTGCATGAAATATCTTGATTTTTAATCTTATTAAGGTCAAAATCAGTCGGGGAAAAATGAGTTCATTTTATTTATATAGAAGATAGATAGAGAAGATATATATATATATATATATATATATATATAAATAAAAGTTACAATAAGTTTACTAAGGTAATCAAAATGGTAATCTTAAAATATATTATAAATATTAAAGAGTTAATATTTACAAGTAAAATAAACTCAGCCAGATATAAAAAGCTCAATAAAACCGAAAAGGAAATAGAGCTTATAATATATATATATATATATATATATATATATATATATATATATATATATATATATATATAAGTGTTGAGACGATTAATCGAAATCAGAATAGGGAACTGGAAAAATCGGAACTTTTCAAGTTATCAGAATCGGTATTCAAGTTATCGGAATCGGAAAAAATACTCTACTTTCCGATTCCAAAACCGATTCCTTAAAAACATGTTAAACGTAATTTTACATTATTGGAACTTAAGATAAAATGATGAACCTTTATTGTACCTAGTGATATTAAAATCTATATTCATAATAATGACATAAAAAACGATGTAAATTTATTTTACTTGTGCCAAAAAGAAAAAAAAAGAAAAGAAAAAGTTTGGTTTTTGCCAGGTCATTGACAACCCTGACAAAAAACTTTAATGAATTAGTGGGCTTCGAGCTTTTTAGACAGCGTTTCTTTGATTTCGGCATCTCCTGTCTGTTAGTAGTGTGTATTTGTCATCAAAGCAAATTTTCAATATGCTGATAAAAGGTCGTAAACTCAAATCGAGTAAGAAACGATTCATGGTTATAATTGAAGCTAATTTTATCAGTTAAGTTTATATTCTTTTCATGATAAGACAGACGCAAATACACAGGTGGAGACTGAAAAAGTTAGGTAGAAAAGTAACTTATCTTGCCTTTGATAATATTTATTTCTTATATATTTGTTTTTTTTTTTAGAACTTTTTTCGAATCTATGTGTATAGTAATACAAACCCGAAAAAAGTCCATTAATGTCGGCCCGTGATTGAAATAAAAAAAAAATTTGTTAAATTAAAACTCAATTTCCATTTTTTTCTGTCACGAAATCCTTTGAACCTCTCGACTTTTATTTTATTACGAAAGAAAACATTTTTGTCGTTTGTGGTTGCTATGGAAACAAAAATTTATTGTTTCTAAAAAGAAAAAAAATTCCCATTTTTTTAAACGAAAACAAATTTTTATTCTTTGTTTGAAAAAAAAAACGAACAAATTTTTGTTTTGGATTCAAAATTTCAAATCAATTTATTAAAAAAAAAATGTGAATGAGAAAAGCCAAATTAAAAATCAGGAGAACCAAAACATTAAGGGGGGGTGTAGTCTCTTTATTGAACTAAATAAACAATTTAAAATAAGTTAAACCACTGAAAGCATATCCAGCTAGATAAAAAAACAAACACTTCGAAAAATCTTTTATAAAACAATAGTAGACAAGTGAACTCATTTTTTAAAAAATATTATAGGGTGTGTGTAGTCTCTCCTAAAAACAATATCCCCTTCAAGAGTGGTCATAAAATGTGTTTTCAATCGAGATTTATTCAATAATGGACCAGTTTTCCTACCTAGCAAAAATGGACGAGCTTCCCATGGACGAGTTTTCCATGGGCGGGATTTCCTAAATTCGTTATTAGTTATGTGTCATTCATTGTAGCTATCTTCTCAGTGAAACTGTTTTAGACACAAGGTTGGTTTATAATGTACAAACTCAAGCTTTCCAAGATGGGTCATGCTAAATTGGGATAAAATAAAAATTCCCTCAATCTCGAAGGATTTCTTTTTCACTGATTGAGAACAGAAAAATAAAGTGTAGTATCAGAACATGTACTATATTTTGAATTATTTATTTGCTAAAAATATAACATAGAACCAAATCATCAAAAGTGTAAGTGGAGATCGTTGGAGATCCTATATCTTACACTATTACTTAGCTAGAATCATTTCACTAACCACAATACCACATTTACTCTTATTCAAAATTAAGTCAATATGTTAATATATATATATATATATATATATAATATTTTCATTAAATATTAATACGTTTTAATTAAAAAAATATTTTCGATACTGTGGTTAAAGATATCAATAAATTGTCTACCAATAATAAATTTATTCAGTGTTAGAAATCCAATCATAAAACTTCATACAAAAATATCTGTCTCCCAACCCTCTTCCACAAAAAATCTATAGGGTTTAAGGAAGTACTTAACAGTTTCAAAGCACATTTTCCGTTATCTCTAATAACATTGTTATGAATGCATAAGATTCTATAACACGAAAAGAATTTAAGATTTATTTATGGGTTTCCCAATGTGTATTTTGTATATACATTATCGATGAGATACAAATAAAACAATGAACATAGCCGTAATTTATAGATTTTATTTCACAAAATTATAGAGCAAAAAACCGACGTAAACAACTTGTTAGTTGATTTTTAAATAATAAATTTGGTATAAACTCATTGTTTCTCCAAATATCAGAACATTTCTTAAACAGACTTAAATCGACGCCATTTAATGAACTTATTTGATAGGGGCGGCGGATGTCTCGTATGTTATAGTTGTTTGTTTTTCCGGGCGCTTTTATTATTAGAATCGGAATCGGAATTGGGAATCATATCGGAATCGAAAATTTAGAACGGAAACGGAATCGGTAATTTTATCGGAATCGGGAAAAATTTTGGAATCGGCCTATCACTAATATATATATATATATATATATATATATATATATATATATATATAATATACACACACACACGCACACACATATACATATAGTTTTTAAAGTTTGTTTTTGAAATATCGCGAATTTCAATGTATACCTTTTTCTTTTAACGGGTCTAAATTGTTATTTATAAACCAGTCACCGTTAATTTTGAGTTAAGCTCAATGTATCTATTTAATAGATGCAGAGCATATATAGTGCAAAATTGTTGAAAATTCAAAGACTCACATTTTATTTTTTATAACCTTCGTTTATTTCCTGGATTTTTTCCATTACAGCTGTTTCGTTAGTGGGAAGGCAATTTTACGATTTATGTGTCCATAAAAAATCCTGTCCCCACCAACTTTTTCAGATGTTTTTCCATTAGATTTTTATAACAAAAGGTATATTTTTAACATGCTGAACATCGTATTCGGGTAAAAAGACTTCCAAAGCCATGCTTCCTCACTTCCGCCATCTTTTGGTGTTATGTGAAGATAGTTTTCCGTTTTAACCCGTAGTTTCGTATTTTTATTTTTTTATCTATTTTTTATTTATTTTTGTTTTAATTTCCAGTTTTCCCCCTATTTGCTTTTTCCAATTATCTTATCATTTTATTTCTACATTTACGCGTGTTTATTTAAATATTCCTTTTTTGCTTGATATTTGACTTTTCACCTGATTCCTCTGTTTTGTTTGTTGTATATATATATATATATATATATATATATATATATATATATATATATATATATCCCAAATCTCTGGACTTGAAGAAGAGGAGACTAAAACTTGCTGATATAATTTCAAATGACCCGAAATAACAGCAAGGGGGAGACTTAATTCCAAGTATTTCTCATATGTTATATCTCTCCTCTATCGAAAATAGAGTACGATTATAAATATATCCAGTATTAAATAATTCTCATACACTGTGAAATGTACTTTATGTATAAAAAACAAAGCGGGGTGATATAACATATGGGAACTATTGGAATCAAGTCTCCTCTTACTGTTATTTCAAACCATTTGAAACCATAACAGCAAGTTTTAATATCTACTTCATCAAGACCATAGGTTTTGGGGAAATATCAGATATTTTGTAAATCATATGCAAAACAAGGAAAACAAATGACTATGATTGAAACATTTTATAAAAAAGTGGCAAAAATAGGCTATGGATGAAAGATGACCCCCTTAATGTGCGACCACAAGGGAAATTATCTTTCCAATGAAGCTTTATTTGTTAAATTCTTATCACTAGTCACTGAGATTTGGAACTTATAATATTGCAAAAGAAGGTTTTATATATATATATATATATATATATATATATATATATATATATATATATATATATATATATATATATATATATATCCGAATGGATATGGACTTTGCTAATGAAACCAGACATGGCTTCTGTCGTCGGTTTCCAATCTATCGACTGGTGTTAATCGTGAAGGTTCCCGAAATGATGAAACACTAGTGTGTGTTGGTATTTAATAATTATTATAGTAAATAATTAATATATATATATATATATATATATATATATATATATATATATACTAGCCGATTTACTCGAGCTTTGCTACGGATATATTTGTATTACACAATACTAATTGGCATTCTTTTAATATTTATGTACTTACAGGTTCGAAACCAAAACTTCTGGGTAAACGACATTTCTTGTACCACTGGTAAAAATGTAAACGAAAGTTCTACATTACGTAGAAAAAAAAAACTGTACAGGTCCGTTTTCAGTTTGTGTTGCTCCCAAAAATGTAAATTAGGATTTTTGCGGATAAACTATGCTTGGTTGTGTATATAAAAAGTACCCCATTTTTTATAAAGGAAGGACGTTCACATAAAAATTTAATAAACAAAAGATACGGCAAAAATTGAATTACACTTGTAAATCATATCTAAAAAATAGCACGGTTCGTAAACTGCAGAAGTACTAAACAGATAAAAATACCCGCATTTTTGTACTTCTGCAATTATTTTTCTTTGAGTGACGCTGAGACATAAAGCGACACTCCCCTCCCCCCGAAAAACCCCCATAATTACATCGAAACTCCCCCACACAAATATATATTATCAACTAAATCAATTACCCAGACAGGAAAACATAAGATCTTTCTAAAAAGAAAATCGAAGAAAAACAAGTGAAAAAAAAACAAAAAAACGCGTAGGAATATATCTGATATAAAAAGCATTACTTTACCTTGTTTCTTTTTCAAAGTATTATGGAAACGATAATAAAATTAAGACAGTCAAGTGAATAGTTGAAAAATGATTTTAAAATCGTCCGTAGGAAATAAATTTTAACCTTTTGGTAAACGTGCCCAACACCTTACAATGAATCGAGATTTATAGCCGAGACTTTAATAGAGGGCTAACGATTTAAAATATTTCGTCGAAAAATAAAATCATCCTTAGCCTAATTATTTATTTTTTTTTATCAATATTTGTAACTTTTACATTTATAGAAAATAAATAATTAAAACAAATCATTTTATCACCATATCTCTCGATTTGGTTAAAAACTATATCCGTTCATAACCGGAAGTGAAATATCAGTGAAAATTACTTAAAATGTGCCAGTTTAGCAAATAGTACAAAATAACTTGAATTAAAATAATTTAAATAAATTAACTTTAAATAATACTCTTAAATAGAACAATTACATCAATTACATTACTGTAATCAGTAATTTTAATTGAGCGAATTATTTAAAAAGATTTTCTTTAATATAATAGGCAAATTAGATTAGTTCTATTATGTACATTGCCTTCAATATAGTGTATATATATTGATCGTGATGCTATTTATTTATATAGGAAATCTTATAGTAAATAAAATTTATATAGATAACCGTTTTCAGCAGGAAGTTTTGTATATATTAATCAAATTGTGAACAAACAAACAAACAGGCAGGATTACGGATTTATATATATATAATAATTACTATGGTTATTATATTTATCTATAAATAAATATATATATATATAATTTGAATTTAGGAAAACTGGTCCCTTATTGAATAAATATCGATTGAAAACACATTTTATGATCGTTCTTGAAGGAGATATTGTTTTTTTAAAATAGACTAATATTTAAAAAAAAATATTTTTACTTGTTTAATGTTTCTTTTTTTTTTTTTTAAATAAAATCGATTTTCTAAGTGTCCGTGTTCTACCTAACTGGCTAAGTTCTTAGTGGTTTCCCTTATTTTAAAGCGTTTATTATGTTCATAAACGAGAC
>NC_136482.1:152014850-152217350 GCF_053919585.1 Euprymna scolopes | reverse complement strand
TTATTTTGCAATCTATTTAAAATCAAAAATCTGTTTTATGATTGTTTCTACTTCTTGTTTCCACTATTTCAAGAATCATTCTATTTAAAGTCTTCGTTCAATTTCTAAATTCGCTTCATTCTTTTCAGAATGGAATTTAAAAGTATTTTGATATTGTTTCTCTTATCCTTATAAAAATGGTTCCCGAAAAAAAAAAAAAGTTAAATAAAAATAAATTTCAGTTCCAGTTTAAGTACACACATATCATCGGATGATTCGTATTTACTGTTTTACGTTCCACATCCAAATGTTTTTCGAAATTTTACCTTCATTACTATCTCTATAAGTATCTGCTTTTTACATTTACAAACGTACAACTCACATATCTAATATATAAATCCCGTCTCTTTGTGGCTTTCTGCGTTTTATTCTGCGTTTGTTGTGGTAGGATTTACCTAATTAATATATGTGGAGTGTCAATTATATAAATATAGTTGGTACCGTAAAGACGGGAGAGACGCAGCGAGAGACTTAGAGAGACACGAGATCGAATCGCCGACCACCCAGCCAACACCATCTCCAGGGACGGTCTCACCATGACTATACCAATGGACTCTATGTAAATATTATATACCTTCTTGCTTTCAATATATCCTTATCCCTGAGTGGCTTCCGGGCCTTGATAAGTGGTGATCACTGTGTAAAAAAAAATATATCTGTTCTACTTTATTTCTGTGTTGTAGTTATTTATTCCATGTGTTCATCGGACTACTGTTCTCAGCTTGAGTGTGATTTTCACAACGTTTCGGTCGATATAACCTCCGACCTTCTTCAGGTGTATCTTGTCGAACTCGGGAATTTGGACGAAATTTCGAGCGGAACACTTTATTTAATTCACAGGAGGTAGCGTGCTCTTGTTCCGTCAGCGATGACTGAATAGAGGTCCTAAGTAATTCGCAAATGTATATTTCGGTCGCCCACACTGAGGATTGAACCTTCAGGAGAATATCACTTTTACAATTGATTTTTCCCACTGCGCCACAAGATACACATGGAGAAGGTCGGAGGTTATATCGATCGAAGCGTTGTGAAAATCACACTCAAGATAAGAACAGTAGTCCGTTGAATAATAATACATATAACCAATCCTCATCTCAAAAATTCAGAAACGTAAAATCTTTCCAGTAATAATACCTGCATTGACAAAGATCACGTCGGACAAAGAACCAAGAAAATGAGGAACAGAATCAGAGAAGGACAACACACTTTCTATTTCGCAACGGGCGTCATTGATTCGCAGAGACTTCATAGTTGGAAAGATCACATTGGCAATCTAAGTTTTTCCAAAGTTTCTTTTTGTATGTCTGCTAATCATTACTTGACTTATTGCCTCAATCAATAAACCAGTGATTTCATTTTTTTATGCGATTCTAATTTACTAACTATATATCGGTCATCTTTATAACACTGCCAAAGTTGAATTTTCTCTATATTTTAATATATATATATATATATATATATATATATATATATATATATATATATATATATATACTAGCATGGGTGCCCGGCGTTGCCCGGGTGTTTGGAGGTGTATGCTGAGCAAAAAAACAAACAAACTAAAAAACGGTCAATTTTTTTAATTTGCCCCCTACGATGACCCCTTTACATTTATTGTTTGGGGCTCAAATTGAGTTATTAAGTTAGATCCATGTCCAAGGAACTTATATCTAAAATTTCAAGTGTTTAGACCTAAAATTATCGGAGGAGTTTAGTAGAGTTCTCAAAGGCCAAATCGTTGAACATTGATCCCTTAACAGCCAGATTTCAGGCCGAAAACCGATCACATAAATTTTCCCAAATCTCAGTACACTGTATATCAAATTTCGAGTCTGTAGACTAAAAATGGTCAGAGTTATTGTGTAGGGAAATGTACTCAGACACACACACACAGATACACAGAGACAGACACGTTCACTTTTATATA
Organism: Euprymna scolopes; assembly: GCF_053919585.1. NCBI lineage: Eukaryota > Metazoa > Mollusca > Cephalopoda > Sepiida > Sepiolidae > Euprymna > Euprymna scolopes. The sequence continues at coordinate 152,215,384 of NC_136482.1, read as the reverse complement.
TATATATATATATATATGAACAAATGATTAATAAAACATGTTAAAAGACATCTTGAAAAAGAGTTAAAAACATATTTAATTTTAAAAAAGGAAACACAAGATAAGTGGACAGTCCTTAATCCGCGGAGTTTCGAAGAAATACTCTCCTTCTCATCAGAGGGCAGGAATTGGCAAAATGCAGGATCGGATTTTGCATATAAAGGTATTTAATGAAACTACAAATAAGTCACAGATCTTACTTGATTAAAAAAACGGTTGAGGTAAGGGGAACAGGAGGCAAAAGAAAAATAATAAAAAGATTTCACATGAATGGACAGTCAAGTGAAGGGTAAAAATCCAAAAATGGTAAAATCCAAAACGGTCGAATTTAAAACGCCGCGCACGCACCCATGCTAGTATATATATATATATATATATATATATATATATATATATATATATATATATATATATATATATATACTAGCATGGGTGCCCGGCGTTGCCCGGGTGTTTGGAGGTGTATGCTGAGCAAAAAAAACAAAAAACAAGCAAACAAACAAACAAACAAACAAACAAACAAACAAACAAAAAAACGGTAAATTTTTTAAAATTTGACCCCTATGATGACCCTTAAAATTTATTGTTTGGGGCTCATATTGAGTTATTAAGTTAGATCCATGTCCAAGGAACCTATATTTAAAATTTCAAGTGTTTAGACCCAAAATTATCGGAGGAGTTTAGTAGAGTTCTCAAAGGCCAAATCGTTGAACATTGATCCCTTAACAGCCAAATTTCAGGCCGAAAACCGATCACATAAATTTTCCCAAATCTCAGTATCCTGTATATCAAATTTCGAGTCTGTAGACTAAAAATGGTCAGAGTTGTTGTGTAGGGAAATGTACTCAGACACACACACAGATACACAGAGACAGACACGTTCACTTTTATATATATATTGATAGATTGATAGATAGTGTAACCCGGATATAAGAGGCTTCTTCGGTGGTACATAAGCTCTCTTATATCCGGGTATATCAGGTGGTTCCTATATCCGGGTTACACTGATATATATATATGTGGCAGGTGCTCGTCTGAACTCCAATCTCTGGTCTCCCCTCGCCAATCTTTCACGAAAAACACTCGTCTAGCCGAATCCACTGTGAAAAATTTCCCCCACTCTTTATCTGTGCCTAAATCAAAACGTGGATTCCATGAACAAAGCTTCTTTCTTAGAACTGCACGCCTGTGGAACTCTGTTCCGTCTGCCTGCTTCCCACCGGACTACAACTTGGATGTCTTCAAGTCCAATGTTAACAAATTCCTAATGAACCGCCCCCTTAAGTAAACACTTCATCAAATCTCCACACTAACGTAATGTACTTGCAATAACCCTTATCCCTGAGTTGCTTCCGGGCCTTGATAAGTGGTGATCACTGTGTAAAAAAAAAAAAGTATATATATTAATTTTTAATACCTGCACACTAATGTTTCATCCTTCCAGAATCATCAGTGCGGGAGGTTACGACTGATGCTGGCCCTGTGATTCGAACTCCGCAAGGAAGACATCTCTGTCTCTATTTGTAAGGACATACTCACAATCGCAACGATATTCAAGCAAATTTAAACATTTATAAAGGCACAAACATTATCGAGTGACTGGAGCTCATGATTTCGCATTTAAATACAGTGTACACCACTAAAGAAATATGTTAGCTAAATATAAGGCATCGCTTCCTTGAATAATTATTTCTAAATATGTATTTTATGAGAAATATCGCAATGAAAATACCCACGAATAAAATACACCGATCGTATCGACAATTTCAGTTGTGCAGATGAGAAATTACCGTTTCCAAACTTTGTTCTCTATTTGTTTGCCGCCAACAAGAAATATGAATTACTTGATTTATTTGATTCCAACAAAGAAAACACTGATTTTTTTCATGCAATTCAATATCATTTACGAACTATGCAGCAGTCATGTTTTTAAGATTGCCATTTTTCTATTTTCTCTGTACGTATCGGAAGTGATGCCCTACATTTAGCTAAACTATTTCTTTAGTGTATTTAAATCAAAAGTCTGTCAGTTGGCCTACGTGCGAGATCATGACCTTCAGTCACTCGATCACTGTATATCGACATGTAATATATATATATATATATATATATATATATATATATATATATATATATATATATATATATATATATACTAGCAAAAGTACCCGTCGTTGACTGGGTTCAAAAACAGCCTACAGAAAATGGACTCTGATTTATGAAAGTATGATAGGTTATGAAACGGAAGGGCTGTAAAGAGATAGCTTCGAATTTGGGGGTATCAAAACCAAAGCAAAATATGATGAAAGTAAAAATAAAATAGATAAACCCCATAATTTATTATACCATACGTGTTCACACTGAAACACTTATCACAACATTCTGTGGATCTATATTAAAAAAACCTGTTAAACTTTGTGACATATTTCCATTCTATGGATTTCAGGTGCGAACGAACACCCCATAATTTTATTATACCATATTTCTTCAAACTGAAACATAATTATCAAAGTATACTTACGTAGATAGATATGAAAAGTCTTTATTAAAGTTTTTGCCTACTTGCATTCTATGGAGGCCAGGTGCGAACGCAGACCCCACAATTTTATTATACCATCCCTATTTAAGTTAAAACATACTTATCAAAGTATTCTTATGTACATCAAAAACACTTGTAAACATTTTTTTTTAATTTTTAAATTCTTTATTTCCATACTTTGTGGACCAAGCGCGAACGCAGACCGCACGAATTTAATGAACCACCGCTCTGCCAGATCAAACATACCAATTCCTGTGTCTCGATACATCTTCTATCATTATATATAATCAGTTTTTTTTTTAAATAGTCAACCATATAGGAGCCTATTCGTGACCACACACACACACACACACACACACACACACACACACACACACACACACACACACACACACATTCAGCTTTATATTATAGATATATAAAATGAAATAAAAATTACACTTAATTTACCAAAATGATCCAAGATGGTAAAACTAAAGTATATTATAAATATTAAAGAATTAATATTTATAAAGTAATCTCAACAAGATGTAAAAGCTCGATAAAACCAAATAGGAGATAGAATTTATAATACGTATATATATATATATATATATATATATATATATATATATATATATATATATATATATATATATATCCCGTGCCAGAATTATATGCAAATCGATATTTTTGTTCTAACTCCAATAGTTTTCGATGAGAAATTGTGAAATTTAGCACGTTATATGGCAACACTAACACAAGCGCAGATCTAAAATATTAAACAATTGGCAGCCATTTTAGTTATTTGCATTTTTGTTCAGCCAACTTTATATGCAAACCAATGGTGAAGTGCTAAAAGATCATCGAAACATTGATTATTCTAGGAATTTGTAAATTGAGAACAACAATAATAAAGAACACACAGCTTCAATATGGTTTCATAGTACAATCAATATCTTATATAATTGTCATTTTTATTGACAAGATCAAAAAGCCTTTGGTCCATTTATGATGTCAAACCTTCGATTTCATCTGATGAAATATTTTTGGCAGCAGTCAGAATAGCATTCCAGAGGTCATCCTTGGAGTTGTATTGCCTTCCTCCGGAGTAAATATTTTGTTTCAAGATGCTCCACAGATTTTCGATGGGATTTAAATCTGGAGAACAGTCTGGCCATCGCATTATTTTCCCATGTCTGGCAAAAAGTCTCTCCAAATATTTAGTGGCTATCCTTGCAGAATGAAACGGTGCATTATCATGCATGAATACCATCTTTTTCCGGAATGCCAAATTCTTCTTGCGCCAGGGTTCCAAGTGTTCCTAATGAAGTCAATGTACAGTTTGGCGGTAATTTTCACTCCATCTGCGACTCTGAATGGTTCTACCAGCTTATTTCCAATGATTGCATCCCAGAACATCACACCCCACCTCCTTGTTGACGCCTGATCCTTTGGGGACGTAGACCCTCATTATGGTACCATCCTCCCCTCCATCCATCGGGTCCATGAAGGGTCGCTTGGCACTCATCGGTGAACAAAACAGTTTTAAAATTCACCTTCATGTGATCTCTTGCCCATTCCATCCTCTTTTTGTTGTGGATGTCCTTCAATTGAGGGCGGACCTCTGGCTTTCCAAATTTTGCAATCGTCCTCATGATACGGCAACGAGTTGATTTGGGCACATCAGGAACGCCAGCGTTTTCAAAAACTTGTTTACTAGTTTCAAGTGGGTTACGGCGAACTTCTCTCTTGATCTTGCTCGTTGTTCGGCGTGACAGATATGATTTCTTACGAATTTTCCCTTTATCAGAACGTCCGTTGCAAAGTTGAGGGTTAGTACCATATTTTTTGATTGTACGATGATCACAGTGTAATTCTTTGGCAATTTCTAAGGTGGAAATCTTATTATGGAGCCTTTGAACAATTTTAGACTTCTAAGCACATTTACGTCCCATCTTGCATATAAGGTTGGCACGCTGAAAAAAACTACAAGTCACCAAAGTGGCTGCCGTTTGCTCGCTATTGCGCAAATTAGCTTAAAATTTTATATATGCGCATGCGTTAGTGTTGCCGTATAACGTGCGAAGTTTCACGAAATTTCATTGAAAACAATCGGAGTTAGAAGAAAAATATAATTCTGGCACGGAGTGTATATATATATATATATATATATATATATATATATATATATATATATATATATATATATATATATATATATATATATATATATATCGTTAGGTGTATCAGAATATTTGGGGGAATTTTTGACACCCCTAACACAAAACTGCGAATAAAATATTAAAAAATCGTAATTTCTTCTTTTAACATGGGTTGTTTATTTTCTTTATGAAATATACTTCCAAAGTAAACTATTAAAGTTGTTTAAAAAAATAATATTTCTATTATTTTTTATTAAAAAAAAAACAGTGTTTACAAAGTGCCGGCGCGCCTTCCTGCAGCCATTTTTTTACGTAATCTAATCAATTGAATTTTACGAGTTAAATATCTTTCAATTTTTAAACTTTAAAAATTTATCAAAATTTTTTTTATTTGTTCAATTTTTGCGATATTTTCAGGGTCAATGTGAAATTTCATGTTCTTTCCAATAAATCAAATATAATATTTTAGACAAACATTTTTTAAATTGACCCCCCCATTTTGACATGTCTATTAAAATTTAAATAATAAATTTACGTACCAAAGTTTTATATATCACAAATTGAAGATAAAAGATCAATAAATAAAATATTATAATTTAAAATAAAAAAAGAAGTGATTGTGGAAATTTACCTGTAAAGTCCAAAGTGTAAAACCTTTTTTTTTTTTAAAACAACGTTGATTTTTTTAAGTGGAAGCTTATGTTATGCTTAGATTATCAAGTAAATATTGGACGCTGACGACAATTTTTTATATTTCATTCAATGTTTTCTTTTTTTAGATATGTAAAAAAACATTCACTCGATAAAGAAGAATTAAAATATATTAAATAAAACATTTTTGTATTTCTTTACGAGAATAAAAAATTGGAAATTGGGTAGAGCGAATTTTTAGTAATCGACTAAAATCCATGAATGAAATGTTATTATTTTGTAAATATGGTAGCACATACTGACCACTGTGTAGTTGAAATAAAATATGTCAAAAATACAAAAGGGGGATAAGGCTGCAATGCATAAATAATTATTTATGTCACTTTGCTGCTTCCGTATATAACAAATTATAAAGCGACGAACATCCGGTTTTGCTAATGGCGGATAAACAAAAAGACGTTTTTCGCGACTCTTGATTTAAAAATCCTTTTATTTAAAAATACATGGAATATAATATATAAATATGGACAGATTCTTATACATGAAGAATAGAAGCAACCATAGCTTAGTAATTTTGAATAGGTAAGTGATTTTTTGGCAGTTATATATATTTATTAGATTTTGATGAAGTTAAATTTGTTGATTTTCGTGAAATCTTTTTTAAAGAAAACCGATGAAAAAAAATATTGTATATTTTTCGATTAAACCTTTTATGATTTTAAAATTTGGTCTTTGCTCATTTTATTGAAAGAAAAAGTAGGGTTTGAAATTATATTTTCATATTGTTATAAGTTTGTAGACATGGAGAGTCTATTTAATCAAATGTTTGCAATGGCGACTTGCCCAAAAATTCTGATACACCAAATATATCGTCACCCACGTACAGTACTGTATGTGATTGAACCTACAATAATCGAACTGATAGTCGGCAGTTCTAACTTCCGGCCTATGGGATTGGTGCCCGCAAACGACCTCATCAAATGTATATTAATGTAGACACTCGCTCACCGCTTTTACAGTGCTCGAGCTGCTTGTTTATTTACAACCAAACAGAGAGCCTTGCATTAATGCCAATTAAATAGCGGGTGAGATACACTTATGATAGTGCTCTAGCCAAGGAGGAGGGCTTGCACTTCATAAAATTCGTATTCCTTAATAGACATAGTTGAAGGAAGATTACATTATCCATAAGAAATATCGTAATGAAATTACATGTGAACAAAATACACTAGATTGCCAAAAATAATATACTGAAAAATCTGATAGCATCTCAAAAGTTGGAATTTAAAATAGTTTCCAATCTCCGATTTATTTATTTATTTGCGGACTATTCTCCTCATCTTTTTATAGTTGTTGTTTCACGACGTTTCGGCCAACTATTCATCTTGCCTTTGTCAGCTCGTTAACCGCGACGGGTTAAAAATGCTGAATCTTCAACTGCATTTTCAGTAATTACTGCCTTCCATAATTGTTCGCGCCTGACCACGTCAACCTGACAAAGGCCAGAGGAGTAGTTGGCCGAAACGTCGTGAAACAACAACTATATAAAAAAGACTTCAATAATTAAACAATACATACCATTCGGTACCTACCCGACAATTGGAGATCAGATAACAAAAAAACTTGGATTTATAAGACAAAAAAATCCAACCTTGATCGCCCTTCATAGAGATTCAACGTGGCGTAGTGGATAGAGATGTTGAATATCTACAGTTGTATGAGTGCATTTTCTGAAGATAGCGGTTTCAATTCTACCCAAAGCCAGTCAGAGAATTAGTTGGCCGAAACGTGGTGAGACGACAACAACTATGGAAGGCAGTAATTACTGAAGATACAGTTAAAAATTCAGCATTTCGATGCCTTTGTGGTTAACCACTTGACGAAGGCCAGAGGAATAGTTGGCCGATATCCACATATCACGGCTCATCAGTGATTGAACCTACAACAATCGAGTTGATAGTCGGCAGTTCTAATTTCCGGCCTCTGGAATTGGTGCCCGCAAACGACCTCTTCAAATGCATTAATGCCAATTAAGATAAATTTATGAGAGGAGGCCTTTCACTTTTTAAAATTCATATTTCTTAATAGACATTGTTGGAGGAAGATTACATTATCCATAAGAAATATCGTAATAAAAGTACTTGTGAATAAAATACACTAGGTTGCCAAAAATAATATATACTCGAAACTCAAATAGCATCTCAAAAGTTGGAATTTCAAATAGTTTCCAATCTCTGATTTTTTTTATTAGGCATTTGCTTATTCACTGTCGAGTTTCTTGGTCGAAGGATGAAAATTCCTTATTTCTTAATCTAATTGCATGAATTATTTATTAATCATTTTATCGTACTCGCCTATATAAATGCACACTGGATTAAACTGAAAATAAATAAAGCAAAGATTGAAAGAGAAAATAGAGAAAGGCAAAAATCCAAACCAAATTCTAAAAAAAAAAAAAAAATAAAAAAATAAAAAAAATAAAAAAAAACAATTCAGATTTCCTGGCAAATCTGATATATACAAACAGTGAAAGAATAATATCGATTCGAACTACTCAGTAGGTTATGAGACGTTTCCGACAAACAAAACATCGAACCAACCATCGAATATATTATCCAGCAGTACCATTCTTTGTTATTTTTGTAGAATTTCTGATATTTTTCACACATGCAATTGCTTATATATCACATTAGTTAGGTATAAGTTTCAACAATGTTTTATAAGAGACCCATGAGAATTTCTACATTCTTATTTATCCTTTTTTTTCATAGATTATAGATTCTGATAGGTTATAGCTTTTATTTCATTATTTTTTATTTTTATATCAAAGTTGTTTTTATGCCAAACAGCGAAATATCTTTTTTCGAAATGATTTGCTGTGTGCAAAATATTTTTGTTCTTTTTAAAACGGTTTTCTGTGTACGATATTCATGCGGAAGTTAGATATTTATTTATAGCTCGAAATAAAAGAACACTAATGATTCCCAGTAGACGTCTATTGGAAGGGGGGAAAAGGCTGCTTATTTAAAAAACTCAATATATTGTCGATTCACACACCTTTTTATTTTCAGGAACTTTATGCTAATTCGCTGTTCTTCTGTTGATGTGTAAACTGTCTATATTCGTTGAGTATATTTTATAAGACATTTCAGAATTCGTATCACTTAGGTTCTTACGACTACTGTTCTAATCTTAAATGTTTTTTCACATCGTTTTAGTGGATGTAACCTTCTACCTTCATCAAAATAACATAGTGCAGGGTGCAACGGTAAATCTGTCGCCATAAACAAAACAACACTACTTTAAAAGCTTTGAAAAAAAATCAATTCAGGTAACTTGATTATGTAGTAGAGCTAACATCTATTCAATGTAGTCGCCTTCCGCCTCAATCACCGCCTCGATACCTGTCCGGAACTGAGAGCATACCTTTTCCACAAGTCCGGGCGGGAGCTTGGCGAATACTCGGCAGATGGTAACGATCAGGCTGGCTTTGGTGTTGTGGGAGGTCACGTTGGTGATATTCTCGACGTATGACCAAGCGAAGTTATCCAGTGTGTTCAGGTCGGGGGAGGAAGGGGGGGGGCAATGAGAGAAGGGTGTAAATTCGTAGCACTCCTTCTCAAGCCAAGCCTGGGTCGCTTTTGACTTGTGGGCCGACGCAGAGTCCTGATGCCACACCCAGGGTCTGTCAGCGATTACACCCGGGGATCACTATATTCTTCAGCACATCCAGGTACACTTTGGTTTTGCTTTTCAAGCCGACTTCGAAGATGTGAGGTGACATGATGACCATAACCGCGGCCAGAAACTTGGCTGAGCTATGCCCTCAAGCGTTGACCGGCCCGGATTTGCATTTTGAAAGTGCTGGCAATGGTCCTGTTGTCATAACTTGGATCAGTAAAAAGCATGAGTTGTACAGCGGAGCATTATCGATCTCGCTCGTTGAACATTGTGTCACTTTCAGACATGACAGAAGGCTCCTATCGCTCTTGGGATTTGTACACAACTGGCGAACTAGTAGTTGGTCTGCAACAAACAAACAAACAAACAAACAAAAAACGGTTTTCATCAAACGAAAATGAAATGATGTCAATTTCATCGTTCCAACTTGTATTTGAATCCCAAAATAAGATCCACTCGATAGAGCTATACAGTAGCTTATCCAAGTAACGGCGCACCTTCTGCTGGTGATGTTATCTCAAGTAACAACACTAAGCTCAGCTTTTCACAAGACGATGATGAATTTAGACAGAAAGCCACAAAAGTAACGACCCTAGCATACTTCACTTGTTAATTTGGGAGAGGAAAATTAATATTCTTCACGTCTTTATTGACTCTACTCGTCTGAAAGCTGAAAGAGAACTTTAGATGAACGTTTGGATATCTACGTACGAGCATAGAGTTCTAACGTTGCCCGGGATTGAATGATGATCAATAAATGTTTTACACTCATATTTTTTTTTACACGGTGGTCACCACTTATCAAGGCCCGGAAGCCACTCAGGGATAAGGGTTATTGCAAGTACAGTACGTTAGTGTGGAGATTTGATGAAGTGTTTACTTAAGGGGGCGGTTCATTAGGAATTTGTTAAAGTTGGACTTGAAGACATCCAAGTTGTAGTCAGGTGGGAAGCAGGCAGATGGAACAGAGTTCCACAGGCGTGCAGTTCTAAGAAAGAAGCTTTGTTCATGGAATCTACGTTTTGATTTAGGCACAGATAAAGAGTGGGGGAAATTTTTCTCAGTGGATTCAGCTAGACTAGACGGGTGTTATTCGTGAAAGATTGGCGAGAGGGGACCAGAGATTGGAGTTCAGACGAGCACCTGCCATGGAAATAACGATAAAACAAGGATAGGCTCGCAACGTCTCTTCTGTGGGAGAGAGGTTGCAGGGTAGAGAAAAGGGCACCCCCCACTAAGCCACGAAGTCTATTTTATACTCTGTCAAGGTAGGATAGACTGTTTTTAGCAGCTCCTGCCCAGATGTGGCAGCAGTATTCCATCTTTGGAATACTTGGCTTTTATATAGATAGAGAATTGCATCAGTAGTGAGATATCTTCTGGAGCGGTAGAAGGATCCCGCCATCTTTCCAGCGACCTTGGCAACAGACTTGATGTACGTGTTCCATTTTAGATCAGGAGTAAAGGACAAACCCAGAAGCTTGTCAAAACACGGGGCTTCTCCTAGACAAGAGCTATCCATTTCAATTGATGCCAGATGGGGATCAGAGTGTTGATGATGTAAAGATAGGAGTTTGGTTTTAGATGCATTAAGGGTAACCAGCTACGTCTTTCCCCACTGAACCACGCGCTCGAGATCAGAGGAGAGAGAATCAGAGAGAACTTTGTCATTTACAGCCTTTGATGTGTTGCCGTAGATAGTCGTGTCATCAGCATAGATGTCAACGAATGATTTAAGTATGTGTTTAGCGAGGTCTTTGATGTAGATCAGGAAGAGAGTTGGGCCCAGGATTGACCCTTGTAAATACTGCAGGCCTCTGATTTTTGTCCATCAACCACTACTCTTATGAGCCTATCGGACAGAAATGATTTAATGATTGAGAAAACGTTTCCAGTTATACCGTAGCTGGAAATCTTGTGAAGTAGGCCCTTATGCCATACCTTGTCGAAGGCCTTTGATATGTCAAGAGCAATTGCCCTAGAAAGGAAGCCTTTGTCAAGAGATTCGCTAATCCTATGAGATATAACCGTTAGCACATCTGCGGTAGATCTTGCAGAACGGAAACCATATTGTGTGTCACTAAGAAGATTGTTTCTGCTGAGGTGTTTTACTATTTCTCTATTTAATATGGATTCCAGCAACTTACTCATAACACACAGGAGACTTATTGGTCTGTACTGAGAGGGAGATGACTTATCACCTGAATTCTTAAATACAGGGCATACTAATGAGGTTTTCCAGGGAGTTGGAAAGCACTTCTCCTAAAGGCAACGCTTAAACAGTTTTGTAAGTATGGGAGCAAGTTCTGGTTGAAGCTTTTTTAACACTATAATTGGGATGCCATCAGGGCCAGTTGCTTTACTGGAATCTAGGTTCTTGATTAGCTTGGCGACCTCATGCACAGATATTTGTATGTTACCTAGCGTGTTCTGTATTATAGGAGGAAATATGGGGAGGTGATGGCCTTCGTCGCATAGGGTAGAATTAGCTGCAAAGTTCTTGGCAAATATTTTGTCCTTGTCTGAAGCTGACGAGATTACCTCAGGCCCATTGATAATGGTTGGGATAGAACGCACACTTCTGTTCAGGATCCTGTTTGTTATTTGCCAAAACTGGTGGGAACCAAGCCGCTGATCAGCTACCTTGGATTTAACAGACTGGGCATATAGCTCTCTTGCATTTTTTATTACTCTTTTACTGTGGTTGCTGGCGTTCCTGAAAGCAGCTTTAGTCTCAGTGCATCTGTTATGTTGGTAGTCATGGAAAAAGTGATTTCTGTGCGCGATAGCAGCAGCACATTCTGGGGAGAACCATGGCTGGCTGTTAGGTTTTTGTTGGAATTGTTTAGATGGTATGAATTGGTCTATGCCTACAATTAACCATTCGGTCAGGTCTGATACTATAGAGGACACATCCTTTTTAAACATGAAATGCAGAGGTAAATCAGATATGAATGTACGGAAGCTATCCCAGTTAGCCATAGAGTATCGGTATACAGTACGGCGGAGGGGTACGTCTGGGGACTTATTATATTTCATTTTTATCTTAACTAATACGACGGAGTAGTCGGAGGATCCTAGAGGAAAATAAACGGAATATGAACATAGCTCAGGGGAAGTTGAGAGAAAAAGGTTTAGGAGGCTTGCATATTAACCAGTAGTATCGGGCACACGGGTGGGTTCGCGAACAATCTGAGTAAGGTCATAATCAATGGCAAAATCATGACAGAACTTCCCCTCATCGCCTGTCTTATTTGAATGGGCCAGCCATTCCATGTTATGGATGTTGAAGTCACCACAGATGTGGATGTTAGCCGAGGGATGTGCAGACATGATGTGGTCTATTTTCTCAGATATACTCTTAAACATAGTAACTCCGTTATTGGGCCGATAGAGGGCAAATATAAATACAGTGGTGTAAGCAAGTGCAACCCGGAAGCACATGTAGGGTAAGTTAGGATCTTCTCTAGAGATATCCCTGGCACACGGGAAGCCATCTTTAATGTAGGCACATATTCCATGCCCATGGCGATTTTGGGGGGTCAGATTTAGCTGTTAAGTTAGAGTATCCGTTAATTATGAACTCATCTAGGGAAGTGGTCGGCCCTATTCCAGTTTCACTTAGAAAGAATATGTCCGGTTTCGTCTCCTGTAATTGGGTTTCAACCTCTGGAAGGTTGGAACGTAGACCCCTGATGTTGGAGAAGGAGACCTGGTAGTAGGGGTCTACGTTGGAAGATGGGGTTCTAGGTTTATTCGAGTTTTTTTTTCTGGAGATATTTCATGTTGAGGTTTTGGGATTTGTGGAACAGGTCGGCATACTTGGTTAGAGCAGTTCAGAGAGGGAAAGTAAGAGAGAAAAAGTCAGGAACATTTTTTTTGTAGCACATGAAAAGGTAAAGCCGTAATAATTACCCACTAGTATGGCATCGAGAGGCCCCACCAGAGACTACTGCATGGTCCAGAATCCATTCACCAAATGGCAATACAGCAGTTCCAGTACTTTGCGCCTGCTGATAGGACAGCCTCCTTAGTGGTTAATCCAAGGTTCGGGTCCCTGACTATCAGGCAGATAACGTCAGCCCAGACAAAACGTTTGCCTCCAGCACCCTTACTAGTGACATGGCCATAAAGATAGACATAGAGATTGAAAATTTCCGACATCTCAGACTACTGTTCACTAAGTACTACCGACCTTTAAAGCAGCTTTTTCTTCACCCTTAGTCAGAAAAATCACTCATTTGAATGAGGACTGAGGGACAAAAAAGGAGAAGCGAGAGTTACTGGAGCTGCCGATAACACATCCACTGTATTATCTACTCTCCATAAAAAAGGGGAGGAGGGGAATGGATACAAGTGACTTATTAATATCTAAGTAGTAAAGTCCGGTGCTAAATTATATTGTTGGAATCGAAATCGCCCATTTTTCAATCAAATCAACTAATGGCCTGCTCTAGCTGGGAACTCATCGTGGTACACCGAGAGTAAGCCTCACATGCCTTTCCGCAGTCACTTTCCGTACATTATAGTTTACATTGCACTGTAAAGAACCTTCTGTTCATTTTATAGATTTAGTTTTATATATAGTTCCTTGAATTAAAGTTTAAAATACAAAACTCAAGTATCATACTTCAGTTGTGCTCTAAACAGGGACATTCATTTTGAACGTGCCCCTGTCACATCAAAGCACCTACTGTTTATTTTATATGACTGGCCTTCCTGCTTGTGCGATTACAATGGCTTGAATGAAAAAAAAATCAAGAATCATGTTTTAGTTGTGATATAAAATTCACTTCAATCGCACCCTTGTCATATCAAAGAACCTACTGTTGATTTTATATGTTAGACCTTTCTGTTTGTGTAGTAATAAAGCTTCTCAAATTCATTGATGATATTAGGCTGTATAGAGTGTTGACTTTGATAAAAATCCCCTGTTCTGCCTTTCATAAAAAACCCTTCTCAAATGCATTTGTAATGTTAGGTTATATACAAGTGGTAACTGACGATGGTCAAAGGAATAGTTGGCTGAAACTTCGTGAAACAACAATTAAAAAAAGATGAGGATAATAGTCCGCAAATAAAATAAAAATAAATAAATCGGAGATTGAAAACTATTTTAAATTCCAACTTTTGAGATGTTTTTTTGTTTTTTTTTACATAGGCATCACCACATTATCAAGACCAAGAGGCCACTCAAGGATAAGGGTTAAAGAGTGTACAGTAGAAATTGGACAATATAGTAATCATTAGTAATGATAATTTGGTAAATTTGATAACTTATATGGAACGGCTCATCAAGAACTTATTTACGTTAGACTTGAACACAACCATATTGTAGTCAGCCGGAAAGCAGGAAAACGGAAGACAATTTTTGAGATGTTATAAGAGTTTTTCAGTACATATATTTTTTTGGCAATCTAGTGTATTTTGTTCACATGTAATTTCATTACAATATTTCTTACGGATAATGTAATCTTCCTTCAACAATATCTATTTAGGAATATGAACTTTAGGAAGTGCAAGCCCCCCTCCTTGGGCAGAGAACTATCGTAAGTGTATTTCACTCGCTATTTAATTGGCATTATTGCGAGGCTCTCTGTTTGCTTGTAAATAAACAAGCAACTCGAGCACTCTGAAAGCGGCGAGATAGTGTTTACTTAAATATACAGTTGATGAGGTCGTTTGCGAGCACCAATCCCATAAGCCGAAGATTAGAACTGCCAACTATCGATTATTGTAGGTTCAATCACATATAGTACTGGATGTACGTGGATGACTATATATATATATATATATATATATATATATATATATATATATATATATATATATATATATATATATATATTAAAGGTCGATCTACAGTGATCGAGTGACTGGAGCTCATGATCTTGCATGTAGGCCAACTGACCGACTTTTATGTGCAAAATCGGACTGTTCCGTGTTAAATCGGATTTTTCGATTATCGATTATCGATACTTATCGAATACATGCCGATACAAAACTTACCTAAAGAAGACTGCTATATCTATAAAGTACATTTGTGTTAAATTTAATAAAAATCGACCCAACCGTTTCGGAGTGCATAGGGAAAGAACTCGCACACAGTGACACAGACAAAGTATCTTTTTATATAATAGTAGAACAAACATTAAATGCTAGCCTCTCGAAGAGATCCTTGATTTCTTAGACTTTAACCTTAAGTAAAATGAGAAAAAGTCGAATAAATACGCGTGCTACTATATGTGTTTGTATGCGTGGTTTGCTTATGCCTATGTCTATGTATAGCTATGGTTATACGCCTTAGTACGTCTGTGAGTTTGGTTCGATTTCGAAATACTTGAAAGGAATGGAAGATTTTCCCAAAGTAAATCTTTGTTCGTAACACTCGGCCAAAATGTTGGCAATGTTCACTGAGAGAACAATTATAGACAATTCGTTGTTGACAAACTTCCAATCCGTTTTTATTTGTCGCCATTATTCAAGATCAGCGTCAGAAGCCGGCCTTTTGGATCCATAATTGTCTATGCTCACATATTCGGAGATGTTGTTTCATTCTTTCAAAGAATTAAAAATTATATATATATATATATATATATATAATAAATTCCACAGCCAAACAACGTCGCAGCTCACAAGAACCATGACAGTCAACGAACCGGAAGTCCAAGACTCGAGTTTCGCCCTTATTTGGGCTCATCAGTTAGACACATCCGAATTCGAAACCCGAGCCCCTTGCATGCGAGGCAAGCACTCTACCAACTGAGCAAACGCCCCGCACACAAGAATCTCTATAAACCAACAAAAATCAAGCAAACCGCCCCGAAATCCGACTGTGAAATGAACCTACTTCGTCTCGAAAAGGGACGCGGCGATCAAACCAGTCAATAACCCAAGCCGATGTCTTACAAGTAGGAGTTTTTAACTCGAAAGAGCGACGCCATCCAGCAATGCTAACCAAACGAGCAACTTATAATAGGATGAGCCCAAATGAGGGCGAAACTCGAGTCTTGGACTTCCGGTTCGTTGACTGTCATGGCTCTTGTGAGCTGCGACGTTGTTTGGCTGTGAAATTTATTATATATACAATCTCTCACATTCTGAAAATCATATATATATATATATATATATATATATATATATATATATGTACCAGGCAGGTCACCGTGTCATATTTTTTACCCTTATTCAATCTGACTTAAAACATGACATTTTCTTACCAAATTACTTGGAATATAGTTTTAAAATAAATAGGTAAATACTTGCAGCTATATACTTATGCCTTTTGTAATTTCCTGCGTTTTTACTTTATACATTTCACTCATAGGTCTTTGGAATAATAATATATGTGTTTAGTCTTTTTTAAATTACTAGCAGTTCCGCCCAGCTTTGCTTGGCCCCTATGTACTGTTCATAACTTTATGTGCATATATATATATATATATATATATATATATATATATATATATATATATATATATATATATATATATAATAGGACAACAAGAGTATGAAATGAAGTCACAAAACTATATATTGGTAGATATAGAATGGATTATTTACTGAATAATGGAATACAAGCAAAATTTGGGGGATAGAAGGGACTCTTTATGCCAGGGCATTTCGAAGCCTAATGCTTCTCATCAGAAGAGTAGAGAAGGTGCTAGGTAGCATGGGGAAGATGCGGCGTCTAGCGTAGGGTTCATTCGGGACGAAAAAAATTAAGAGGAATTATAGAATGTTGGGGGAAGCTTTATTGAATTTTAAATAAATAAGGAGAAGCTTGTTATATATATTATGATATATAAGATTGTATGTGGTCTTTAACATAGTGTTGAGATTAAGGGGTATATGTATTGCAACCATTTATTTAGAACCACCTAACCACCACCCCCAAACCCCACTGGCAAGCCCGCCCCCCAAATAAGAAATAATTTAAAAATCAGCGCATTTGGTCTCCACTATTACATTAACACCAAGCCCTCCACCCAGTAGTATTTACATTAAAACTTTTAAATGTACCGAAAATATAACCTAAGTGTTACTTTCCAAATTCCTTTCTAGTTGTCACTTCCTACTGATAATCTAACTTAGAATGAACGCAGTTGAACCAGTCCAGTTTTGGGTAATTTCCATCATAAGAGTCCCCGTTGAACAAATACAGCTTTTTGCCATCCAAATTAGGAGGAATAAAGAATTCACCAGACCAACGGATCTATGCAAGACCACCCTAACAAAATATTTGGAAAAATATGGAATTTGAAGCGGACAGCTGTAAACTATGCTTCTTGCATAATCTCTTGGAGATTAGAACTACTACATTAAGTAGTTACGCCGATTGGATGGACCTGTCCCTCGTGTTCATAAATAATAGATAAAACTTCTCATATGTATCTGTGTATTTAGATAATATAAAAGTGATAACTTTCGCAAAAATCGACTGTTCCTCCTTAAATCGGATTTTTTCGATTATCAATTTTCTATACTTATCGGAGGCATTCCTATACAAAACCTAGCTAAGAACACTTCCAGAGATATATCGTAAATTTGTGAGAAATTAAAAAAAAAATTTGCCCAGTCTATAGGGAAGGAACACTCTCACCCCCACAGACAAAATTCCTTTTAAATAACAGTATATATATATATATATATATATATATATATATATATATATATATATATATGTATATATATATATATATATTGGATGAATGTTAAATAGGTGACGAACAACGCTGGAATATATCGGAGGCGGAAATTGTCGGATTGCTGGCGATGACGTCAACCGTACATTACGATCGGAGAATCGAGATCATTAAACAATGAGAAAAATATTTACCTTTGGATTGTAATAGTTAAAAGTACAAAACATGATAGAAGAAGACTGTCAAAATCAGTGAACAGTAATTTCAAACAAGTCAGAACAAAGACAATCAGAGAGAGAGAGAGAGAGAGAGAGAGAGAGAGAGGAAGAGAGAGAAGCGAGCGACACACTTCTGTCGTCATCCGACCGACCAACTACACACCAACCCATTTGGAGCCAACTTTCTTTTATCATATTTCACGGTAAAATAAATAAAACTTTACTGATTTAACAAGTTGTTGTTTGATTGCAAAAAAAAAAAAACAGTCAAAAGAGTATATATACTTTTAGCACGCATTTCGTAAAACATGCGTCTATAAAATATATAGACGACAATATAACATAAGATTCAGAATATATATATATATATATATATATATATA
Organism: Euprymna scolopes; assembly: GCF_053919585.1. Taxonomy (NCBI): domain Eukaryota; kingdom Metazoa; phylum Mollusca; class Cephalopoda; order Sepiida; family Sepiolidae; genus Euprymna; species Euprymna scolopes. Next base: position 152,197,084 of record NC_136482.1, on the reverse strand, counting down.
TATATATATATATATATACATTATATATATCATGTTTGTATGTATGTATGTATGTAAATATATATATGTAAATATATAGATGTAAATATATATGTGTGTGTGTATATATATATATATATGTATATATATATATATATATATATATATATATGTATGTATGTATACACACGTGTTTGGGATTTTGAAAATAACGCGAAATAACATGAATCTGAAAAGAATACACTTAGGACGAATCAAATCAGTTTACAAATGGATTCTTTTTTCCCAAAATGGAATTAAGTAAAAAAAAAAATGTAAATCGATGAAAGACGCTAATAATAATAATAATAATAATAATAATAATAATAATAATAATAATAATAATAAGAAGAAGAAGAAGAATGAGAATGAGAATGAGAATAAGAAGAATAAGAAAAGGAATAATAATAAGAAGAATAGTAAGGGCAGCTATAAAGAAAATCAAATTGATACGGATGAATACAAATAAAAATAAAAGAACATGGCGATTGCATTCGGAGGACATGTTGAGTTTTATTATTGTTTTTGTTGGTGTTGTCCTTTTTGTTCTTATTCTTGTTATTGTTGTTGTTATTCTTTTGTGCTTGTCAAGCTTCTCTTGAATTAGAATTCACCGCAACTCCAACCCATCCTATGTGAATCCATTCAATATTTTAATCAACTAACTGAAGGCGTTGGATGGATGAGTTTTTTTTTAATGGAATGCGCGGAAAGACAATATTTTTCGGGAAAAATCAGAATAGATGCATTCACTTTGTACACTGAAATGCGATTGCGTTTTAAAAGTCACACATACATGCACACACACACACACACACACACACACACACACACACACACACACACACACACACACACACACACACATATATATATTTGTTTGGTGCGGCAAAAAGAGTCCCAACGTATGTAGAGATCTGTAAACGTTGGTTTACAGGTCTAGATAGAAGTCGAGAAAACGAAAGGTATATATATTATTTTAATTGGAACTCATTATTGAGATGAGTATTATTTATATTAATTTATTTATTGCGGACAATAATTCTTATCTTTATTAGTTGTTGTTTCACGACGTTTCGGCCAACTATTCCTCTGGCCTTCGTCAGTGGTAACCGCGACGGATAGAAACTTCGAATTTCCAAACTGCATTCTCAGCAATCACTGCCATCCATAGTTGTTGTCGTCTCACCACGTTTTAGCCAAGTAAGCCTCTGGCCGGCTATGGGTAGGACTGAAACCGTTATCTTCAGACCATGCTCATCTGGAACCGTAGAGATTCAACGTCTCTATCAACTGTGCCACGAGAATGCAGTTAAGAGTTCCTATCTGTCGCGGTTACCACCTGACGAAGACTAGAACAATAGTTGGCCGAAACGTCGTGAAACAACAACTAATAAAGATGAGAATAATAGTCCGCAATAAATAAATTAATATAAAACGAAAGGTGTTTTACAAACCAGGACACCGAGAAAAGGAAGGGAAGAATTAATTTCCTTCTCTATCGTAAATTTAAGAACTAAAAGATGCGAAGAAGGCACCCGCTTCCGTTTCATTGGTGAACAGACCAAAAGTATCGTCAACATAACAGAAATAAATATCTGGTTTTTGAAAACCAGATGCTAGACTTTTTTCGTGGAAACCTATGAAAATGTTTGCTAGAGCCGGTCCCAGAGGAGAACCCATAGAGACCCCATCTATCTGCCGGTACATAATGTTATTAAAACTGAATTTGACCGACATGGTGACGAATTCCATCAGTTCCACAAAGATATATCTATACTCCTATTAATTCATTTTTCTTTTGTGTCTATTAATGGTATTTATTTGCTTCCCCACGAAAGCAAATTAGGCACAAAGCCGTTTTTTAATGTGGGGGAAAACCAACTCCCCTAAAAGTAGGGTAAATAGGGGGCACTCTAGTTGGGACCAAAAATAATAATTGTTTCAGTATAGAGAGTTTCCACTCCACTGACTGGAACGAATTACCTTAAGTGCAGCATCTTCAGAACAGCTACTACACTTTGATCCCGGCCCGAAGGCTAGGAACATCAGAAAAAAGGCTTGCCTCTTTTCTATTTATTTAAAAAGAAAATACAATTTTCTTATATATGGTTTGTGGAATTGCATTCACTAGCAAAAGATCTAGCTAATTTGCATATTCTTTTAAACATTCATTTTAATTTATTCTCTATTAGTTTTTTTCGGTTTTCTTATGGGATGATCATTTTTAGTTAACTATTACGTGTAATTGTATTCATGCAGATATTCTACATGATTTATACTTGCATAATATTTGCGTAAAAAGTTTACAGTAAACACAAAATTGTTTCTATATATATTTATGTATACGTATATATTTTTCTTTAATCTATAAAAATGAACGTGTCTGTGTGTACATTTTCCTACGCAATAACTCTGTCAATTTTCAGTATACAGACTTCAAATTTGATATACAGGGTACTAAGATTTGGAAAAATCTTTGTAATCCGTTTTCGGGCAGAAATGTTTCTGTTAATGGGTCAAAGTTCAACGATTTGTCCTTTGAGAACTCTACCAAACTCCTCCGACAATTTAGGGTCTAAACATTTGAAATTTTAGATATAGGTTCCTTGGACATGGATCTAACTTAATAATTTGATTAGAGCCCAAAACAATAAATTTTAAGGGGTCACTATAGGGGTAAAAGTTTAAAAAATGACCTCTGCGGTCTCTACCAAATTACACAGACAATTTTTGGTCTAAACATTTGAATTTCTACATAAAGGGTAAGCTTTTTTATCGGTTTGCGTCGAAAATTTTTAGTTACTAATATATAAATGTATGTATGTAAATATGTATGCATATATGTATATATTATGTTTGCACGTCTGCCTAAAACTTTCGAGAGAGGCGACGGATCTTTACAATATCAGTATTGTTTTGAAGTCCAACCTTTCAGAGGACAAATATCGAAAAATTGGCTAAAAACATTAATACCTTCACCTTCAACTGGGCAGTTTTCTACACAGGGGAGTCGCTTTTTTGCCGATATTTTTGAAAGTCATCCTCTCCTTTCGATTGTCTAGCCTTAATTAAAACATAAGTCACATCTGGTTAGGCGGTGGTCGTAACAACAAAGACGTCAGGTCCCCCCCCGTTCTTTTCCTCTTTAACGGTACGGGTTCGAGCCTGCCTTTCTCCAACCACTTTTTTTTTGCTCAACACACACATCCAAACACCCGGACAGCGCCGGGCTTAAATGCTAGTATATATATATATATATATATATATATATATATATATATATATATATATATATATATATATATAAGTGAACATGTCTGTGTGTGTGTCTGTGTGTGCGCGCGTGTCTGTACATTTCTCTGCGCTGTAACTCTGTCAATTTTAACTCTACAGACTCGAAATTTGATATACAGGGTACTGAGATTTGGGAAAATCTTTGTGATCGGTTTGCGGACAGAAATTCAGCTGTTAAGGGGTCAAAGTTCAACAATTTAACCTTTGAGAACTCTACCAAACTCCTCCGACAATTTTGGGTCGAAACACTTGAAGTTTTAGATATAGGTTCCTTGGACATGGATCTAACTTAATAGGTTGATTTGAGCCCCAAACAATAAATGTTAAGGGGTCATAATAGGGATCAAAGTTTAAAAAGTTGACCGTTTTTTTTGTTTGGGTCAACATACACCTTTAAACACCCGGGAAACTCCGTGCTGAAATGCTACTATATATATATATATATATATATATATATATATATATATATATATATATATATATATATATATATATATATATATATAAGCCACTTTATGTTTATGTGTGTGTGAGTTTTTCCTTATGGATTCCAAAACGGTCGAGTTGATTTTTTTTCGTAATTGCACACAAAAGTACTTTATGTGCCTGAGATTGTTCTTAGAATAGGTTTTGTTTCGGAATGCCTCTGATAAGTATCGAAAATCGGTAATCGAAAAAATCCGATTAAAGAAAGAACAGTCTGATGTTCATAAAAGTTAACTTTCTTATACAGCCTAACATCACAAGGGCATGTGAGGAGTTTTATCACAGCACAAGCAAAGGAGTCCAGGGCGTATAAAATCAGCGGATTCTTTGATAAGATAGGGGCGCGTTCAAAGTAAATGTTTCCTCTTTAGAACACAATTGAACCATAATAATATACTTTTGTATTTTAAATTTTAATTCAAGTCATTATATAAAACTAGTTGCATAAAATCACCAGTTGGTTATCTATAGTGCAATGTATTGTAGACTAAATCACGGCGGGGAGGGATGTGAGCTTTTTTCCGATGCACGATAATTCTGGGTAACGTCGGTTTTTCTGCTAGTATTATTATTATTATTATCATAATAATAATAATAATAATAATAATAATAATAATGATGATGATGATGATGATGATGATGATGATGATGACGACGACGACGACGACGATGGTGATGATGATAATAATGATGATGATGACGATGATGATGATTATGATAGTAGTAGTAGTACTAGTAATAATAATAATAATAATAATAATAATAATAATGATAATAATAATAATAATAATAATAATGATAATAATAATGATAATGATAATAATAATAATAATAATAATAATAATAATAATAATAATAATAATAATAATATACAAGCGGCTATATGCCTGTCTGTCTGTCGGTCTGTGTCCAGATTTTCAAACTCTATCTTTTCTAAAACTAAAAGTCGCAGAGCGGTGCTAGGGGACTCAAATGATTGGATATTTTACGGTCCGTTATTTAGCCGGTTAAAATAGATTTTTAAGGGGTCAAAAGTGGGTCGAAATGGACTAAAAAGAACGTTAAACATTTTGTACATTCATCTTAGTGTATTTTGAGTTTTTAATCGGATCATATGCGTGTCACTTTAGTACAGTAATAACATCGCCAGCTTCCAATGTTATAGTTTCTGTTTCGATTCAAACTGATGGCACCCGAATGCTTTTCTTTATTACTTTTAAAATCACGACTCTATAATAATATATACGAAATATGGACAAATTAAAATATTATTTTACGCTTGTTATATATATATATATATATATATATATATATATATATATAATTATTAGGGCTATGACAACAGAATATTCTTATTGTTTTTACTTTCAAGTATATATCCGACACAGTTAGACATAGTTAATAAACCGAAAATCACACTACTTTATATAAAAGCGTATAAGATATCAACGGATACACACTCGAGAGTCAAAATAATGAAAATAATATGCTGTTGTCCTAGCCCTAGTAATTATATCAAAATACTCACGTGATAAACTGTATATAAATTTGCCTTTAAACCATTAATGTTCTGCAATTGTAAATTGTTTTTCTTTCCCTGTTATGAACAACTTACGTTTACATTTACTATTAGCCCTAGCTGTTAATGCTCGTGGTTTATTGCATCGTCATCGGATTATAACGCCTTAATTCCTTCAGGTTTTTAACTCCTTATTTAAACACTATTTTTTTTAAGTTGATTCTTTTTAAGTAAATTCAAGTGAAATTATTCTGTTTTATCTAAGTGACTATACAAAACTGAAGTTTCATCATCGATCATTTATCACTGTTTTTGCTGATTGTTGATGGTCATCATTCACGACAACTTTGTTGAAATTCGTTTCCCCGATATCTTTCTTGCAGGAATCCCATTCTTTAAATATATTGGGTGCTTATGGGAGGCACCACGCGAAGGTTGCCAACGTCCCTAAATTAAAGTATTTCTGTGGAAGAAACTGCATTCGAACTTGGTACACCCAGGTTGTCAGTCAGTATCGTTAACCACTGAGCCACCGTCACGTTCCTTTTTTTTTTTTTTTTTTTTTTTTTTTTTTTTTTTTTTTTTTTTTTTTTAAATACTGATGACTGCCGCTTGATTTCCCTAGAATTTGAATGACAAAAAAGTTTCTGTATGATTTTAGTACTCTCCGTGCCCTTAGAATAAAGTTATGGATCGTTTTCTCTCTCCTCGGTCTTATCATGTATTGCCATCGCATTTCTTGTAAAGTAGGGGTTTCCGCATTATGGGATATTTCTCACACACTTGTACTGAGGGTTCCACTTCATATGGTTTCCTGTAATGTTCTTCCTACATTTGTTGTCTTTTGGACGCTTACGTAAGGTGGCTTCTCCACTCGATGATGTTTCTGAATATTTCATCTGTTTGTTTTTTTTTAAAACAATACCATGCTTTGTATGGTGTCAATTTTCGCATTGATTTCAATTTCTGCTAGTTTTTATCCAGATTTTATTCGTCCACTATTCATAGTGCTCATATCATTAGAAACATTACATTCGTTTTCCTAACCTCTATCTACTTTTATATAACAGGAACTTTGTGTGTGTGAGTTCGCTCCCTATGGACTCGAAAACAGCTGGGCCGATTTAAAAAAATCTAACGATGAGACTTCATGTGTGTGAGAGTGTTATTGCATAGGTTTTGTACCGGAATTCGTCTGATGAGTATCGAAAATCGATAATCAAAACAATTTGATTAAAGAAAGAAAATCCGATCTTGACCAAAGTTAACACTTTTATACAACCTAACATCACAGTTGCATTTGAGAAGATTTATCAACGCACAAGCAAAAAAAGCCCAACCCATAAATAAACTGTAGATTCTCTTATAAGATGGAGACGCGTTCGAAATGAATGTTTCTTTTTAGAACCCTATTGAACCATGGTATTTGACATTTGTATGTTTGAATACGGTAAAACCACGTTGACAAACCGGTTCCCGTTCGATCACCGAAGTTAAGCAACGTTGAACATGGTCAATACTAAACGGGTGACCATTTGGGACTTCCAGGTGCTGTATGTGCTCTCCGCTTATTTCGGCATTTTTTTTCAGTCGTCCTGGATTCTCCTTGCCACTGGACTCAAACAGTGCCTATTCAGGAGAGGTGTGGTTGGGGATTGCGCAACCCTTGCTTCACAATTACATGCGCTACTGCCCTATAGGGGGATATCCTTTGTATTTCAAGACTGAACGGAGGTATCGACGTTTAACTTTAATGTAAGTTAAAATATTTTTCTTGTATTTCGTTGTGTTCCTACTTTTAATACTTATAACTCGTTCAGTTCTCTTACATAACGCAACCGTGTTCGCCACGTGGGTGTCAATTTCGTGACACGTCTCGTTAACAAATTGTTCACTGTTCCTCTATTGCTCATAAAATGTTCGTAGGGTTATAACTGTTATTTAGTTCGCTTCATGAAAAGAAATGACATCTTCTTAATTAATTTCTTCCATGTTCACAGTTACAGCACATCAACAACCGGAGGTCTACAAAAGTGTTCTCACACGAGAAAAAACGTATACGGTAAGTGTGGTGTTTATTACAATAAAATTTAACGTACCATTTTTTTTTATTCCGTTCGCGTGTCCGTTCCATGAGTCGCTGGCATGTTTTCTTTGCTCCTTGGATCTAGAAACAAACACTTCTCAACACAAATAATAGACGCAAGTCTCTATGTTTTTTTTCTAGACAAATAGGTTTTAATTCAGCCATTGATATTACCACATGGAACTTACGTCTCCAATTCGCTTCCTTAAGGAGGAGAGGCTCTTTATAAGGCTATAATCTCAATTTTTATGTGGCCCTTCTCGCAAGACCGGCTATACGATGCGCTGTCGCTGACATCGAAAATCAGGTTCTCCGATCGGGTATAATCGCATTCCACAAACGATTCTACAAGAGTGAATACGGGACTCGAATTGAGCAGATTAATCCAGACCTCCGTGAGAGAAGAACTAACCAAGAGATACCGTCGCTACCACCGCCATCGTGAGAACGAAGAATAAGATTTTGGGGAAATCTTAATAGTTTCTGGTGTAATCGAACTGAACGTTGTATATATTTAAAAACTTGAACTTTCATGAAATTAATTTTTTTCGGAGTTAGAAACCCTGAGTCTGTCTTTCTTTTTCTGGCGTGCATGCGAATCTATTTGCTTTTCAGCAGAAATCAACACGGAGCTGAGACGCTGAGAAACAATATGATGACCTTCCCGGCAGAATAGACGTTCTCGACCAGGGCCAGAGGCCAATTGCTGACCTGAGCGAGAGATCCTTTCACATTATCACATCGAACCTGTGTCACCAATTCGCTACCTTAAGGAAGGAGTGGCTCTTTATATGACTATGATCCCAATTTTTATGTGACCCTTCTCGCTGCCTCCACAAGAAATCCGTTCGCCCATCTTCTCTGAGATCCAAAGACCGGTTTTCCGATGAGCTGTCTCTGACACCCAAAATCAGGCTCTCCGATCTCGTATAATCGCATTCCACAAACGATTCTGTGACGTTGCAATACGACAGCATCATCCCATATCAACGTGTGCTTTGCATTATTCAGACTCTCTATTCATATGTGATGTATTAGGTAACCAACAGCTACGCTCGCAACAGACTCATATGACTTTAAATTTTCTAATCTAAACAATAACAAAGTTGTATTTTCTTTTTAAATAAATAGAAAAAAGGAGGTTTAATATGAATATCAGTACACAAGTACGAAAGGAATAATAAAACAATGCATTTTAGCCCTACTATTCATTACAGCGATAAAACGCGAGCGATTCTGTGTAGCTCAGTTGACATATATTTTCATATATATATATATATATATATATATATATATATATATATATATAAAGCTGAATGTATGTGTCTGGTCACGAATAGGCTCCTATATGGTTGACTATTATATAAAACTATCACATATAATGATAGAAGATGTATCGAGACACAGGAATGGGTATGTTTGATCTGGCATGATGATGATTCATTAAAATTGTGGGGTATGCGTACGCGCCTGATCCACAAATTATGGAAATAAAAAATTCAAAAATTAAAAAAAAAAACGTTTACAAGTGGTTTTGATATAAATGTACATAATAACACTTTGATAAGTATGTTTTAACTTAAATAGGGATGATATAATAAAATTGTGGGTTCTGCGTTCGCGCCTGGCCTCCATAGAATGGAAATAGGCACAAACTTTGATAAATACTTTTCATATCTATCTGCGTGAGTATATTTTGATAATATGTTTCAGTTTGAAGAAATATGGTAAAATAAAATTATGGGGTGTTCGTTCGCATCTGCCCTCCATAGAATAGAAATATGTCACAAAGTTTAACAAAGTTATTGTGATAAGTGTTTCAGTGTGAACAGATATGGTATAATAAATTATGGGGTTTATCTATTTTGTTTTATTTTCATCATATTTTGCTTTGGTTTTGATACCCCCAAATTCGAAGCTATCTCTTTACAGCCCTTCCGTTTCATAACCTATCATACTTTCATAAATCAGAGTCCATTTTCTGCAGGCTGTTTTTGAACCCAGTCAACGACGGGTACTTTTGCTAGTATATATATATATATATATATATATATATATATATATATATATATATATATAAATTCAGGCAGACATTGTTAAACTTTCAGAGAAATTTTAGTTTACAACACCAAAATACTATACCACGAAACGAACATAAAAACCCAAAATTTTAGAAACTATATATATCAAAACGTAAAAACCTTGATTAAATCAGGTGATATTTCAGAATAGTTTGAATATACTCAAATGCTTCGCTTAACTCCTTATCCTCCCGCCACACCTACCTGTCCCTGCTACTGACCGTAAAACAGGCAGGATCTTTTCACTTCCTCCTACCACACCAACCGCTTCACCGATGTCAACAGTCTAACGACCTTCGCTCGCAGTCCAGTTACTACTATTTAAGTAAATCTCTCCATAATTCTCAATTCCTTACCGAGACTAACACACTTTCCTGAGAATGTGAAGACGATTTCACGAAAAGTTAAAACCGCGGACACGTAAAAAAAAAAAAAAATGCTTGGACCATACATCTATACGTTTAATGTATATACATAAAAGGTAAAAATTGAAAAAATATAAAAAGCTATCACTAAACAGAAACTTTCTGTTATTTTTAACAATGTCTGCCTGAATGAAAAAATGTTGCCTAAATACACGCAATATATATATATATATATATATATATATATATATATATATATATATATATACATGGTTGAATGATAAATTTGTCGTCCTATAAAATGACATCATCCCGTTTCTATTTGATGAAAACCGGTTTTCTTGTTGCAGACTATCTACTAGTTGGTCAGTTGAGTACAATTCCCAAGAGTGAAAGGCGCCTTCTATCATGTCTGAAAGTGGCACAGTGTTCAACGAGCGAGATGGGAGATGCGCCGCTATACAACTCATGCTCTCTACAATTCAAGCTATGGCACTAGAACCATTACAAGCACCCTCAAAATACAAATCTGGACGGTTCAACGGTTGAGGGAACAGCTCAACAAAGTTTCCGGACACGGTTATGGTCTTGTTGTGGTTTCATGTAAGGGTAACATATGCCACCTTACATCTTCGAAGTCGGCTTGAAAGTCAACACCAAAGTGCACCTGAATGTGTTGAATAGTGTGGTGATCCCTGATGGAATTAGGTGGTCGCTGGCAGGCACTGGGTGTGGCAGCTGGACTTGGCGCCGGCTCACAAATCCAAAGAGACCCAGGCTTGGTTTCAGAAGGAGTGTTACGACTTTACACCTTTCTCCCACTGACCCTATCCTCCCCCGATCTGAACCTGCTAGATGACTTCGTTTGGTCATACGTCGAGAACATCACCAATATGACCTCCCACAATACCAAAGCCAGTCTGATCGCCGCTATCCGCTGAGTATTCACCGAGCTCCCACCGGAACTTGTGGAAAGGGCATGAGCCTAATTCCGGACCCGAGGCGGTAATTGATGCTGGAGGCGGCTACATTGAATAGATGCCAGCCTTACTACATAAGTTATCTGAATTGATTTTTCAATAAAAGTTTTAAAATAAAACTGTAGCGTTGTTTTCTTTAGAGCAACAACTTTATCTTGGCCTATATATATATATATATATATATATATATATATATATATATATATATATATATATATATATATATATATATATATATAATCCTAACAAGTCAAGCTACGCTGAAGAGGAGTACGGCTCCGAAACACGCGTGTCCGTAGATTACTGTTTTTAAAAATAATAAATATAAAATACGTCCAAATAAAAAATGGGCGACTTTCTAAGAAAAACACCGAATCTCCGAGACGGAGACGTTAACGATAATATCGTTTAAAAAAAAATAAACAAAACAACTACGTAAACAGATAGACGATAAAAAACTGAGCAGTGAATTATCTATGGCATCATAGCCTAATGGGTTAGGGCGCTGGACTGAAGTACATAAGGTACGGGGTTCAAATCCTAATAACAGTCAAGCTACGCTGAAGAGGAGCAGGACTCTGAAACACGCGTGTTCGTAGATTACTGTTTTAAAAAATAATATATATATATATATATATATACATATATATATATAACTACTTCATTTACTCACATAAAATGAATATACGAAAGTATAGATTTATGCGTAAACTTAAAGTATTTACTTCAAAAGTGCTCAATACGTAGGTAGAGCTAGTTAGTAATTTATAAAATATATATATGAATAAGATTGTTTGAATTTTTATTTATTTTTTTTTATAAGCGATTATTTTTTTTTATTTCGCTCCCTGAGCGTTTTCTCTTATTATAAGAAAGGAGTTATTTACCCTTTGTTTACATTTTTCTTCGCCCCAAATCTTGGGACGTTTTTCTTATTTTTAATTTTTTATATTTTAGACTCTGAAATATGCACGTATATAGATGACTTACTTTTATGCACGTAGTAATTATTAATTAATAATTAATATTTTTTTTATTGAATAAATAAATAAATAAATATAAATAAATAATGTATGTTTCATACACATTTGTTACCTACAGACGATTTTACAGAGAATCGAAAACAATGCATGAGCGTTTTGGTTTTAACGTGAAAAAAACCTGACGGTACAAACCAAGTAGCCATGCACATGTACTACTAACTCACGCAACAACTACACGTTCATTCATCAGTTTCAGATTTCTTTTTTATCCGTGGAGTTATATCAAAGACAATATCCGGAATAGTTCGGAACTACCAAATCAGGAGAATGTTTTTTTTTTTTTAAAAAAAGGAGTTAAAGTTATTGAAAATCTTAAACTCTATATTCAGATGTGCTTTTCAGTGAACGGCGATAAAACAAAGACACTCTGAAATTTATGACTGAAACTTGTTGGAAAAGTCAGGCATAGATAGAATTTATTTGTACCACATAAAGGCTGTACTGTAGACGGATTGTAAAATTCGTAAGGATTTTATATGTAGAATATTTTTTGGGGTGGGGGAGGGATCTCCCTATATGCAACTCATAAATAACCAATGTATTCATCTATCAGTAATACAGGGTGACCCCCCCCCCCAAAAAAAAAAAAAACAGAGGACATTCAATTGTTTTTCTGAGCATTTTACAGTCAACGGAGAAAAAACGGCCAAATACCCTAGCGTTTTGATGTGATGTTTTGAATATAATAAACTAGTTATGACCAAAGTTTCATATCATTCGGACAAAACACTAAGAAACGGGGCCTAATTAGAGTTGGGGCTCGTTTTTTTTTGGGTCACTCTGTATACAATCATTATATTTCAATAAGAAACCTTAAGTTTGTCTATTGTATAAATGCTAGAAAATTACAATAGAAGGCATCTATAATATAAATCTCACCTCTCTGTTTAAATGTATGTATGTATGTATGTATGTCAGGTCACGTTATATGCTACTGGTACCATGTAACCCAGTACTACCTGAATCATGGTCGGGTCACCGGCGACTAAACTGGTTCCTCCACCAGACTTGTTTGGTGAAGACAGTGACTAGTCTCCCTGAAGGATTAAAAACAAGACCTTCCAAAGAGCGAATGAACCCTTTTTCTGGGTCAACGGCCAACTAGCACCGTGTGTCTTTGTGTGTATGTATGTGTGTGTTGGGTTGGAGAGGGCTCCCGTAAACCGTGGTGAAGGCAACCTTTCTAGGAGAAGCAAAAACAGAAAGCGGGAGACCAGTACCCGCATTAATCTGGTCTGCAGTTTAACTTGTTGCTGGCTATCTTGCTCTTGCTTGTTGCTGGATCTCAACATTTTGAATCGAGAGAGAAACTTAGCTGTCGTACAAAGCTAAGACTCTGTAACATCATCTGTGTATAGATACTCCCTCAGGCATTTGTCTATTAAAATGGTCCTGTGGCGATGGAAGTCATTTTTGGACTCATTGACTTTAAGTGTTTGAGAGAGTGGCACTCGTCTGACGAGACGTTGCAATCATCATGTATGTATGTATCATAAAAAGTTTCGACAGAGGCAACAGATTTTCACAATATCGGTACCGTCTTGAAGCTTCGGACGACAAATATCGAAAAATATGCTAAAAGATTAATTCCTTCATCCTCGAAAGTCATCGCGTCTTTTCAGTTGTCTAGCCTTAATTTAAACCTACGACACTTCCGGTTTGGCGATGGGCGCAGCAGCTAACGCGTCATTTTTTTTTCACTTTCTTTTTCTCCTTCGCGGTACAGGTTCGAGTCTTCCTAACTACTACCACATTATTTATTTTGCTCAATCAACACCCTTACACATATCCCCACTTTCTTTTCCGCCTGCCCGTCACAGGTTCGAGCCTGATTGACTATTACAACTGTTATTTTTACTCAATACACACCTACAAACACCCGGGCAACGCCAGGCACCCAGGCTAGTCGTATATAATTACAAAGACACAATTTGAGCATGCATAGAGTATCGTTGCCACATATGGACTGGTGTATTTACCGCTGGTCTTTCACTTTTAGACAGTGTCCAAAAATAGTCTAAAACCTAATAAGTCCCACACTGTTGGCTAAACTCTAATTTATATCCAATTGCCGCAATGTCGAATCCCTGTGCTTGTTTTACAAGTACTTGAGTCGCATGTGCTCTCTGATGAAGTCATAGCACTTGTGCCCCCTTGACGTACATACCCCTGACTTACCCGATAAGCAGCAAAATCCCACTCCTTCATTTTTGAGCTTCCTAAATGATCCATACAAGCCTTCTACTCAAATTTTCTTTCCTCGGACTGCTTGACTTTGGAATTCTCTCCCTGTTTCCTTCTTCTCTGTCTGCAATAACCTGCAGAAGTGTGAACGTGATGTGAACAGATATCTCGCTGCTACACTCCCCACTCTCCCCTGTTTAGTAGTAGCCCCTTACGTTCGCAGTGGCAATATATCCTTTTTTGGGAGTGAAAAAATATAGTTTTAATTCTCGTTGAAAACCGCCAACCCAGCCGATTCCTGTAGTCTTTATCAATAAGTTTGTTTCCCCGTTATTTGTTACAAAAGAATCGGTGTCTTCTGCCATCTTAATTTCCCCAGCGTCAACTTAATATGGCCGCCATAGCCCCGACGGGCGCAATTAATATTTCTCATTAACGATGAGTTTATTGGCTTCAAACGACGGGCGATTAAAGTATTCACAATTTAAAAGTCAATGCCGGCACTTATTTCATTATCGTAATAACGTTAATCAAGCCGAGTTATCCTGTGTTGTACTATTTTACCTGCTGATTTCAGAAGTTATCGTGAAAGTAGACGTGAAAGTGAAGTACATTATCTTTATCTTTAATCTACCTATCTTACCTAAAAATAATGGGATCCTTCTACCGCTCCAGTAGCTATCTCGCTCCTCATCCAATTATCTACCTATATAAAAGCCAGGTACGGCCAACGATGGAGTACTGTTGCCACATCTGGGCAGGAGTTGTTAGAAGCAGCTTATCCTTCTTCAGCTACCTTCAAAATAAACGTCGTAGCTTAGTGGGGGATGCTCCTTTCTCTTCCCTGCAACCTCTTTCCAGGATGAATAGCAGTACTAAAACCAAGTTGACTCACGTTTGGGTTACTAGATGTTCTATCCAGGATATTGAGCACATGTAAAATGAAGGAACCTTCCCGAGCACTACTAATATCAAGATCCTAGAAAAGTGCCTCGTTTAAAAGCGAATGCTCAGCGGATGACAGGGACCAGGCTGTATATAGTGTTCCAAGAAGTCATGTTGGCGATGTTCTCGACGTATGACCAAACGAAGTAGTCCGGCGGGTTTAGATCAGGGGATGAGCAGGTCAGTAAGAGAAGAGTACAAAGTCGTAGCGCTCCTTGTGGGTCACTTTGGACTTGTAGATCTGCCGCTGAATCATGCTGTCACGCCCAGGATCTGCCAGCGGACACATGATTGCACTAGGGGATCACCACACTCTTCAGCACATTCAGGTACACTTTGGTGTTGACTTTTAAGCCGACTTCGAAGATGTGAGTTGGCATGATGTGGCCTTCACTTGAAATCACACCAAAGACCATAACCGAGAGGCATCCAATGCTTTGAGCTATACCCTCGACAATTGAACCGTCAGAATTTGCATTTTAAGTGCGCTGGCAATGATCCTGTTGTTATAACTTGGATTGTAGAGAGCAAGTTGTACAGCGGCGCATCTCCGATCTCACTTTGAATATTATGCCACTTTCAGACATGATAGAAGGCGCTTATCGCTCTTGGGATTTGTAGGCAACTGACCAACTAGTAGATAGTTAAAAAATAAAAATAAAAACGAAAACCGGTTTTCATCACACAGAAATGGAATCATGTCGTCTTTTCTATAGCGATAATTTTGTCGTTCCACTATGTAAGTAAATGGTGCAAATACAAACCAGAAACAGTATTGGAACATGAAAATCGCAAAACTCTTTAGGAGAATGAAATATAAACGGATCAGCTTTTCTAAAAAGTATGTTAGGATAAACAATCAGTATTAAAGCTTCTAAGTCGTAGATTTCGCTGTCCCAGCAGATCACATGGATAATTAAGAAACTAAACAAATACATTAAACAGATGTTGTACGAGCACGAAATTATTTGCAACGGTTACTGAAAGAGGCGGAGAGTGCTAAAAATTTAGAGAGACATGCTGTCACTAAGACTCCAGTAAACACCACTGATAATGAATCTTGCGAGTACCATAGCCAGTAAATAATTAAAAGGTTATATAACGTTTAATAAAAAGTAATTTTTGTGTTGATTGTTTAGCGAGGTTCGTAGAGTTTTGTTGATCCGCGAAGACGCCTATTTGTTCAGACTTTATCTCAGCAAATATTAACCGCTCACTTGCTTTTCAGTCACCTTCCCCAAACTTTTGCCTTAAGCAAACCAACGATAAATACAAAGACAAAATAGAAAATACAATACAAAAATAGAGGAGTGATTATAAAAATAAGAAGAGAACTAAAAAGGATAAACAGGATAAGAAATTATAAAAAAAAAAAAAAAAAAATCGCAAAACACCAAAGATAGAAAGAAAAAAAAATAGTAAATTAATTGGATATTCGGTTATCCGAAGACTCGGGACAATTCCTCATTGTACCCTCGAATCAATAAGCCATTCAGTAAAGGTGACGACGTGTAAGTGCTTTGCTTATTCAGTATTGCCGAATTTGAATTGGTCTTCTATTGAATGTAATACCAAGAGTAAACCACCAAGAGTCACATAGGCGACTGTAAATGGCGCCCAAGGGGAGGAAGGGCAAAGACAGTGATTATATAGAATAGTGTCAATAAACATTTGCATTCACCGTTCACAGTGGTAATTGATTAGATTTTCTGATGTAATACTATTCCACGGCTTCATTTACATATTCTAAATTACTTTCGCACTCCATCGACACACTGACGGCTATTTAGCTTTAGTCACTGTTATTTTCAGCCATGACAGCTTCCAAGTTTTATGGTTTCATACGTTGCGAATATCACTTAAGTGATCGCATCTGTGCGTGTGTGTGAAAAGAATTGGACTTTTTTTCAAATCGATTTCTCGTTTGATTAAGATTTTTTTTCCATTCGACGTTTAACGATCGCTTCTCATCTGTGCCCCCACACTATATCAGATTTGGAATTATTGGTCCCCCGACAAAAAGAGGGTCGACCTGTAAATTCACCCTTGTCTATTCGTCTGTCTCCACTTTTCTCAATAACTATGCCTCGGAATTTTTTTGTAATTTTGCACAAACTTTAAACATGGCTAAAATTGACACTTTTGTGTTTATTAAAAAAATTGATGTCTTGGATTTTTATAAAACTTTCTGAAAAGTTGTAACTAACTGATTTCTATATAACTTTGTCTATATTTCGTGATAACTTTTGAGTGCGCCCCAGGGGCTCTTTTAGGGCTAATAAAATCACTTAATTTCTTAGACTATTTTACCATATTAGTCCAAAATTTTCTGTGTATGTCTATTTAGCAGTTTTGCATGGTGCTGAACTCAAATTTAAATAGGGCTAACCGGGGGGAGGGCGGGCGCAAATGATGGACTTAGTTATTTTTTTTTGCATGGTGCAGAACTCAAATGTAGATATGTTAAGGCCTAAAACTGCACTATTTGTTCATTTTCACTAGGATTTGACGTCATCTGGGGACGTTTGGGGCTAAATGGGGGAGGGGGAGGGAAAATACTGAACTTAGTCATTTTTTTATGCTTCGTTAACTGTGCACTCACAGGGGACCATGCATGCTTCACTTGTTTTTTACTTTCGTTCACCTAAAACAAAACACATTGTCATTGAGACGTAAATGCCTGGTATGAATGAGGGTCCATATCTACAGGGGTATCCTAAGTTCAGAGTTGTGCAGTGATATGTTTATTAACATTACATTTAAATTTCTGCATCTTTTTTCAGTATGGAAACAGTGAGAAGAAAGGAAAATTTAAAAGCTAGCAATACGAATGGAAAAAAAAAACTATTAGAGTAGACAGCCTTCCAGCATCCAAGGACTTCTACAGTAAAAGGGTGGGATTTTGCTCATTATCGAGTCGGTTTGGATATTTATGTTGAGGGGTCACCAGTGCAGCTAATTCGACGGAGCATATTCTATGAAAGTGATCGTAAAATAATTAAAAGGATGCAACAGTTCGGCGATAGGACAGGGGATGGAGCTCGGTAGATAATGTGGGGCCTATTAGATTAAATTTTTTTAAAATCTCGTCTATGAAGGAGAAGCTAGTATTTGGCGCAATCGACCAGATGCGATAACAATATACTATGCATGAGCGAATGACGTCCTTGTAGAAAGGCGTTTTTTTTGTTTTTTTTTTAGCACGGTTGTTTTTTTTTTTTTTGCACGGTTGTATTTTTTGTTTTTTAGCACGGTTGTTTTTTGTTTTTTAGCACGGTTGTTTTTTTTTTTTTTTTTAGCATGCATGAGCGAATGACGTCTTTGTAGAAAGGCTTTGTTTTTTTTTGTTTTTTTTAGCACGGTTGTTTTTTTTTTTTTAGCACGGTTGTTTTTATTTTTTAGCACGCATGAGCGAATGACGTCTTTGTAGAAAGGCTTTGTTTTTGTTTTGTTTTTTAGCACGGGTTCTTTTTTTAGAAGCAGCAACAGTCAACATATACAAATACCGCGCCGTGTGCGATGTTACGTCATGTCTCGAAAAAAAGGGGGATATATATATTTATATATATATATATATATATATATATATATATATATATATATATATAAATTAAAACGTGAACCCTTGAGGAGAGAAAGAGGACAGAGATTTGTATTTGTGTTTTATATCGGGTACATATTTTGTGTTGTATATCGGGCACATATTGGAGTGTGCATATGCCGGTGACTCATAATACAGGGACTCCGAACAGAGGATGACAAAGGCATTTATATTCTGAGAGAGATGCAAATTCATTATTGAAGGAATGTGTAATGCAATTCTTTTACATCAGAGGGGAAGAATCATTACTGATGGAGCAGGGGACACATTATTTGGGTCACACAATGGTCATTTCAGATGATAGACAAAACACATTTACCGTTTCAGTTGGTGAAATGACGACACGAAGACAAACAGTTACAAAATATAGATGGTGATGTTTATTTATCAGCCGGCCGATTTATGACTTAGGAATTCAAGCTTGTATGGCTACAAGGTTTACTCTCCTCCCCCTTCCCCTCTGTCCGACTCTCATCTATGACTGTCCGACTCTCGACGCTGTCCAACTCTCGTCTGTTACTGTGACTGTGATTCTCTGATCATTCACTCTAACTTCGAACCCCCTCTCAATGTATTTAGAATCTCCTTTGTTTAGGACGTCAGAGGTGTGCTCTTAGCCAACGTGACTAAATTTCACGTGGATTTTACATATGTCTATCCAGACACACTTTTGGCAAAAATAAAATTCCCAATTTTCATTGTTCAATATCTAACCTATTTTTAATCATTATTTATAAACTCGCATT
Source organism: Euprymna scolopes (assembly GCF_053919585.1). Taxonomy (NCBI): domain Eukaryota; kingdom Metazoa; phylum Mollusca; class Cephalopoda; order Sepiida; family Sepiolidae; genus Euprymna; species Euprymna scolopes. Next base: position 152,177,733 of record NC_136482.1, on the reverse strand, counting down.
GTCCATTCTTTTAACTGACATATTTAATATCCAGTTATTTCTAAAAAGATTTAACAACCGACTGCATTTCTCGGATTTTAATTATCCATTATCTTTTAACACTTGCCTACAGGGTTCGATTCTAACCTTTTCCTAATATCATATTAACTTATCTAGTCAGCCTTCTTACTTACATGAGAAGGAGACAGCCCTTCTTATGTAACAATGGACCTGTTACACAGGTGGCTTGAGGACGACAGGAAAAGACGCGTCATAATTATAGCGGGACAAAGATAAAAAAACTACGTGTTCGACACGGTAGAGTCTTGTTAAGCACATCGGAGTACGAAAATAGACAAGGCGTTAATCTTGAATGTACCTGTAAATAAAGTCTTTTGATTCGTTGTTTCCTTGCAACAGTGTCTACATTTTAGTGCGTGTGTAATGTTACACTAAGAAACATTACAACATTCATATTTCCCAAATTATGGCATCGAATATTCCCAAGTAAGCATCATTCTACAAGCTGACTAGATGAAACGGTTTCTAACTTTGATTCCTTTGAATGGTAACATCAATGAATGTACTAAGATTGACGTAAACAGGATATCATATCTAGATGGATGGCAGAAATATCACCTGTTTGACCTTAAAAATACCATGTCGCTGTTGACGCAGTGGCTAACTGCCATATAAAAAGGGCAGAAGGACACCCGTTTATCAGAAAAAAACAAATAACACGCAGCTAGAAGTCACATTGGCAACATTGAATGTATATGCAACATCCCAAATATGTATAAAAGTTGACGATACGTGATTGTATTAACAGGCTCGACTTTAGATTAACATAACAAAGAAACTGGTGAGCGAAACCGGAAGCTCGAATTCTGCCTATTTCTGTTGCACACTCCACACTGTTCGACGACTTTCGCTTAACTCCCCTAATTCATTTCGACGAAAAATTAAGATATACCATTATATGGCACTTCTGCATGATAATGACATTAAGAAAATGTGTGTATTTTAGTTTCAAGAACCGCTGACACATGTCACTTGTCAGCCAAATAACAATGGTCGATAACTCTTCCTTTGCTAAAAGTGCGTGAAAACTAAAATTATATTTTGCTACATTTTTATACAATCTTTCTGTACAAAAAAAACAAAAAATTAAATTGTTTTTTGGAGTATTCAGTCGAACAATAAATTTGATTGTAAATGTCAAACTTACAGTTTAATTTCTTATATATCTATAATATAAAGCTGAATGTGTGTGTGTTTGTCTGGTCACGAATAGGTTCCTATATGGTTGACTATTTTAAAAAGCTGATTACATATAATGATAGAAGATGGATCGAGACACAGGAATGGGTATGTTTGATCTGACAGAACGGTGGTTCATTACAATTGTGGGGTCTGCGTTCGCGCCTGGTTCACAAAGTATGGAAATAAAATATTTAAAAATTAAAAAAGAAATGTTTACAAGTGTTTTTGATATAGATGTACATAATAATACTTTGATAAGTATGTTTTAACTTAAATAGAGATGGTATAATAAAATTGTGGGGTCTGCGTTCACGCCTGGCCTCCATAGAATGGAAATAGGCACAAACTTTAATAAAGACTTTTCATATCTATTTGCGTAAGTATACTTTGATAATTATGTTTCAGTGTGAAGAAATATGGTATAATAAAATTATGGGGTGTTCGTTCGCACCTGACCTCCATAGAATGGAAATATGTCACAAAGTTTAACAAGGTTTTTTTAATATAGATCCACAGAATATTGTGTTATAACTGTTTCAGTGTGAACAGGTATGGTATAATAAATTATGGGGTTTATCTATTTTATTTTTACTTTCATCATATTTTGCTTTGGTTTTGATATCCCCAAATTCGAAGCTATCTCTTTACAACCCTTCCTTTTCATAACCTATCATACTTTCATAAATCAGAGTCCATTTTCTGTAGGCTGTTTTTTAACCCAATCAACGACGGGTATTTTTGCTAGTATATATATATATATATATATATATATATATATATATATATATATTTCTGTAGAAATATATTTTCTCATAATATATACCAATCCTTATTCAGGAAGCTCAATGAAATTACAGAGCAATATAGAGAATAAATGACAAAAACCTATATTCCAAAATTTATTATGTTGACCATCTTATAATTTATATATATGTAATTATGATTGACATAATAATTAAGTGATTGACTTTGCGCTACGAACGAGATACTGTCAAGAATTGTATAAGTCAACTTAATTAAAGGAATAAATTATAAGATGGTCAACATAATGAATTTTGGAATATAGTTTTTTGTTATTTATTCTTTTTCTCCATCTCTGTCTCTTTCTCTCTATCTCTTTATATAATATATATATATATATTTATATATATATATTTATATATATATATGTATATATATATGTTACATAGAAAAATGCGAGCATGAAAAGTAATATGGTTAAGATTTAAACATAGAAAAGTAAAAGGACCAGTTGTTAAAACCTAAAAAGAAAAAAAACAAGATATTCTAGTAAAAATATAATGCATTTATAACTTAAAATATTGTAGCATTAAGAATTTAATAAAAATCAATTTAACATTATATAATGAATTAAAAATACTGCAATATTTCAAGTTATAAATTTATTATATTTTTTACTAGATTACCTTGTCGTATACTTTCCCAGTTTTAACAACTAGTACTTTTACTTTTCCATGTTTGAATTTTAACCATATTACTTTACATGCTCGCATTTTTCTACGTAATCCATGATTTCTCCAGGCAATTGGAAATAAAATTTTCTCTCTCTGTTTCACGTGTTACGTGTGAATTATTAGCGGCAGTACAGCTGAGTGACAGATGGGGACTATGGTGAATTATTAGCGATAGTTTTTTTTATATCCTGCTACGTCATCATTTCCGGCGTTTCCAGCCGATTTGTTAGCGTAACAGATTTGGTTGCTATGGTAACCAACAGCCAATAAAAAAAACGTCCCTTCGTTCCTTACAGATTCTGAGAATTTTTGAACGCAGTAATTATATTATAACTTTTGTTTTACTGAACGAAAATTGAATTTTTTTTCAAAATATAGCTAGAAAAATGACTTATGAACTGTAAAAATTATTTGAAATATGGTCGCAAAATGAGTGAACGGTGAAGCTTTAAGGCAGTTCTAAATGAATAAAACTAACACTTTACAGTATATTCAAACAAATTCATGGGAGTATAGAATATATATATATATATATATATATATATATATATATATATATATATATATATATATATATATATACCACCAGTTTCTAGTTTAGTAATAAGGATGATAAAACAAGGTGGGGATAACAATAAAATATTAAAACAGTTAAATAAAGCATTTGTTCGTTATCCTAATGCTTTTGAATCGTTTAAGATAAACCAGACTATATTAATAAAGAAAATCCAAAACTATATTAGCAATGTATAAAATGTATTTATAATTACATATAATAAATTTATATTAAAAAAAAATGTATATATGTAAAAATATTTTTAACCTTTATATATCTAATTTTAAATAAGAATGTAAATATACTAAATACTAATCATAGTGGGGGTGATAAGTAGTTAAATGGATTAATCCTAATCTTATAAATACAAGACTGATAAATTAAAAAATTAAAAAATGTATCCATTTTAAATGTGGAAATTGATGAATCGCACAGGTAAGAAATTCATTTTTATAGTATGAAAAGGTTAGTAATTGCAATTAAGAATAGGAAATTGGATCAACTGTTTGAAACATGTCTTCTTTCTAAGATTAAGGATGGTGGTGTTTGATCAACACTGCTGGGGACCCATGATTTAATATACTGTTTTGTTTTTAAATCCCCGAAACAGTGTTTCATGGTAAACAACTGATGATCCCTTGAAAAATAAATTATTGGTATTATAGTAAATTTGAGAGCGAGTTGATGCAGTGATTACAGGTGATTAAATGACTTACTGACTAGATGGTTTTCTAACGAACGATAAAAAATATTTTTTTGTATAGTTTTAAAGGTTAAAAACTTCCAAGACAATATATATATATATATATATATATATATATATATATATATATATATATATATATATATATATATATATATATATATAAATTTAAGGGAGTATACACAGTCCTGGTCAAAATCATAAGACCACTTAAGAAAGTAAGCGTTTACGCATAATATCGAATTTTTAATCAAACAGATGATTGAAACCATTGTCAAAAGGGAAAATATGATGGGAAAAAATGAAATCTGTTTCATTCAAAACCTTAACCCTGATCTAATAATTATTTTTTAAAAAGCAAGCATTTTCACCTGGTCAAAATGATAAGACCACTTTAATAAAATCGGCTAGTTTTGAAAAAATGAATATGAAAGCTTTCTATGTTACTAAAAGCAACTTGTTTGTGGATAAAAAACATCTTACTAAATTATAAATGGCAAAAGGGAAACCATTACCAGAGTTTGAGAGAGGAAGGATCTTTGAGCTTAATAGGGCTGGACTCTCCCGTAGATCCTTTGCAAACGAAGTGAATCGTAGCAAAACGGTCATCACAATTTTTTAAAGAAATCCATATTAATATGGGCACAAAAAGAGTCCAGGTCGACCAAAAAAATAACCCCATCACTGGATCGCCGTATCAGAAGAAGTTAAAAAAACTCCAGTATGAGCTCAAGTAGATTGAAAAACCAAGCAGCAGCAGAATGTAGTCCTAAAACCATCAGTAGACATCTGAAAATGAAGGGTTTCAATCATTTAAAGCGACTGCAGGAACCACGTCTTCTTGAACAGCACAAAACTAACCGACTTAAATATACCGCCAAATACCAGACTTGGGATGAAGAGAAGTGGAAAATGTAATTTTCTTCGATGAGAAAAAGTTTAATCTAGATGGTCCAGATGGATTTCAAAACTATTGGCATGATAAAAAGTTGCCCAAAGAGACTTTTTCAACTCGGCAGTGTGGAGGAGGGTCTTTAATGATCTGGGGTGCTTTCTCGTCAGCTGGAACCCTAAAGTTGCAAGTAGTGAAAGGCCGGAAAACATCATTGAAGTATGTTTCAATGCTTGAAAATGCTTCTATTAGGACTGAATGTCCACGTCTGTGTGGAAGAAATTGGATTTTCCAGCAAGACAACGCTGCGATACACACTTCTCGGCAAGCACTATAATACTTTTCTTCAAATAATATAGAATTGGTAGATTATCCAGTATATTCCCTGGACCTCAATCCCGTTGAAATGCTTTGGGGATGGATGGCAAAAGAAGTGTTCAAGGATGGAACCCAGTATTATTCGATAAAGGAACTCTCTGATTCAGTTTTCAGTATATGGGATAAAATTCCTTCGCAACTGATAAAATACTTAGTCGCAAGCATGCCGAAGAGAATTTTTGAAGTAATTCGTAATAATGGAGGTTATACTAAATACTGAGACCCTTTTTAGTAATTTATAATTGCCTTTTGTTAGATAAATTATCAGTGGTCTTATCATTTTGACCAGGTGAAAATGTTTGTTTTTTTAAAAAATAATTATTAGATCAGGGTTAAGGTTTTGAATGAAGCAGATTTCATTTTTTTACCATCATATTTTCCCTTTTGGCAATGGTTTCAACCATTTGTTTGATTAAAAATTCGATAATATGCGTAAACACTTACTTTCTTAAGTGGTCTTATGATTTTGACCAGGACTATATATATATATATATATATATATATATATATATATATATATAAGGGGAGTATTTCTTCGAAACTCCGCGGATTAAGGACTATCCACTTATTTTGTGCTTCCTTTTTTAAAATTAAATATGTTTTTAACTCTTTTTCAAGATGTCTTTTAACATGTTTTATTAATCATTTGTTCATATATATATATATATATATATATATATATATATATATATATATATATATATATATATATATATATATACTCCTTTAAATTTATTTTATTATGTATTGGTGTTTATATTATAAACCCTTTATTCTATTTATTTAAAAATAAAATACAACTATTAAAAAATTTTTTTTTATACATAGGTCGTAGAATTGCATTTATCTGCAAAAGATCTAGTTAATTTGCATATTCTTTTAAACATTCATTTTAATTAATTCCCTATTTGATATTTTTTTCAGTTTTCTTATGATATGATCATCTTTAGTAAACTATTACACGTAATTATATTCATGTAGATATTCTACATGATTTCTCCTTGCGTAATATTTGCGTAAAAAGATTATAGTAAACACAAACCTCTTTCTATATATATTTATGTATGTGTATATATATATTTGTTTAAAAAATTTTGCCTACCGAACTCCTCTCTCAGTTTTTGGTCTAGAGACATAAAACTTTATATATAGGATAATCGAACCCATGCGAAACTTTATATTTGCGTTTTTAATGGAATTTGCCAGGTGAAGGTCGAACGACAGCATTACGAATATGCATGCGTGACGTAATAGCTATTGGTTCATGTTTAATTTTAGCTTTGAAGAAAACATGTCTTCATAGATCAGACATTAATGTCAAAGAAAAAAGTAAATCGTAATTTGGTTTTGATTCTCGGTTGTGGCGTACGAATCATTTTTTTTAACTTTAAAAATGATTACTATATATTGGGCCCAGTATAATCTATATAATTATAAAACACAAATGACCTTGTAACGGGTGTTGTAACCCAACATCCGGTTTACTACTTCCGATTGCGCATGCGTACACAAACAAATAATAAACGCGACAATAAAAAGTATATGCGTATGTTTTCAGCGTCCCAATGTTTTTTTTTCGCGTTTAAATTATTCAAATAAACACATTTTAATACTTTCTGCATTTTTTTACATCGTTCATTTCCGTATTACATTTTAGTTATTTTAACGCAATTTTCTTACAAATATATCTATTTTAACCCGTTGACAACCATAAGAGCATTTTACAACGGCGATTTACCCACCGCTTTCCTTTTTGTTTGATTTATTCTCCAGTTTTTTTATACACCTTTCTTAAAAAACATTCATACATTTTCTTCTATACTACCAACATAAATAAATAACCCCCAAAATAATTTTTTTTTAAATTTGCGCTACAAATAAATAATCAACGCGACAATAAAACATATTATTTTACTGTGTACGTTTTCAGCGCCCAATTTGTTTTCTTTTTCGCGTTTAAATTAAAAGATATATCAAAATTTGAATTTAACTTTAAATATTATGGTATATGTTTAGTGCACATTTACCTATAAGTATGGCACACCAATTATAATTCAATAGCTGTATGTTTTTCTTTAAAAAATAATCAATTATAAACAGTGTTATAAAGGAAATAACCGAAAAGTAAAGTGTTATCTCCCCTGGGTCGTGAAGGGGAAGACTTTTCAAGATGGCTGACACAGCATTTCACATAATCTGCTGCTCTAACGTTTTACTATTTTTCTGTTTAAAAAAATAAATAATTTGGTGCCAAAACGATGTCTTCTTGTAATTCCCACATTTAACAACTAGTTATATTCCGTGACGACGTAACAGATTTGGCGACGATGATGAGATGAACTTGAATAAAAAAATAATAATAAACAAGACCCGGTCGGGCGAACCACATAGCGCCCTAGAAAAAAATCCAACGGACGTCTTTTCGGAAAATGTTTTTTCCCTTTTGTGCCCCCCCACACAAAAAAAAAACCCCCAGCTGCATTATTTCTTCGTCATGGATCCGAATTTTTTGGAAAGGATACTTATAAGTCAGCAAGAATAATTTCTTGAGGCACAAAACACATTAATAGAAACATTAACGTTTCAATTTCAAACACAATTGACTTCGTCAACTGTAAGTAACTCCTTTGATAATATTATAAATTCTATCACCGATTTTCAATTCAATCCGGAATTAAAACAGACATTTTCCGTTTGGTTTAACCAATGGAAAAATACGTTTAAAAACGATTTTAAAGAAAAAAAACGATGACTGGAAAAGACGGTTATTGCTTAGAAAACTGGGTTCTATTGAACATGAATGTTATGTGAACTTCATTCTACCAAAGAAACCAGAGAATTTAACATTTGACGAAACAGTAGCCCAGTTAGCGGACGTTTTTGGCGAATCATCACCATTGTTTAATATCCGATACAATTGTTTGAAGTTGACGAAAAGCGTTAATGACAATTATATCAAATATGCTGGAGTGGTTAATGTTCAGTGTGAAAATTTTCGACTGAAATCACTCACAGAGGACCAATTTAAATTTTTATCGCAGGGCTACAATCCCCAGCAGACGTGGATGCGCACACATACTTTCTATGTTAAATAAAGACAAAGAAATGACGGTGCAATTTCTGACCACAGAATGTCAACACTTGATAAATCTTAAACAGGACACTGCCATGGTGCAACAACAACATTCTGCTATTCCATCTATTTCCAGTTTAAAATCTGTACACAAATTCACGACTGGAAAGAATAAAAAGCCGCCAACACCCTCTTGGTCATGTGGTGATATACATTATGCGGGGTTTTACCCTTTTAAAAGACACATGTGTCAACTTTGTTCACGTCGTATTCACAGGGACGGATTTTGTAAAAAAAATAACTTTAAAACTACCAGGATGGACTCTTCACCGACGAGACGCAAAACTCATAAGAAAATGACAACGCGTTTCCAAAAATCTACCACAAATTCAATTTTCGCTTCGTTTAATGTAAATTTTGAAGCTCGTAGGAAATATATAATGGGTGAGATAAACAAAAAGGCAATAAAATTTCAATTCGATACTGCTTCCGACATAACTCTGATTTCACAATCAACATGGGAGTTATTAGGAAAACCAACGCTTAAAAATACTAAGCATGTTGCTTGCAGTGCATTTGGATACAAAATACAACTAACTGGTGAGTTTACATGCAATGTCTCTTTCAAAGAAATTTTCTTTTCGAGGGCATGCTATGTTTCTGATTCATCAATCCTGGATCTTCTTGGTTTGGATTTCATCGAGGAACTTGATCTTTTCAATGTTCTACTTTTTCAATTCTGTCAATGTTAATGCTGCAGACATGTTGAAACATGTTTTAAGAACATTCTTAAAGCAAAGTTCAGCAACGTCTTGGATGCTGTTCGAAAGTCAAAGCAACTTTAAAACTAAAGTCTGTTGCAAAGCCAGTTATTAGACCAAAGCGTTCTGTACCATACACAGCTTTAGCTACAGTGGACAAAGAATTGGACCGCTTTCAACAAGCTGGAGTAATCCAACCTACAAATTATTCATCCTGGGCAGCACCTACTCTTATTGTGAAGAAGACTAATGGCAAGGTACATCTGTGTGTGTGTGTGGATTTTTCCACAGGATTAAACGATGCACTGGAGACACACCAGTATCCACTACCTGTACCAGATGATTTGTTATCCAAACTCAACGGCGGAACTTGTTTTGCAAAACTAGACCTTGCAGATGCATATTTACAAATGGAATTTGAAGAAGATTAAAAAAATCTTCTCACTATCAACACCCACAAGGGATTATTTTGTTTCAATCTTCTTCCGTTTGGGGTCAAATCAGCCCCGGCTATATTCAAACAAACCATGGATGCAATGCTCACAGGATTGCCAGGAGTTTCTGCCTACATTGATGGCATCATCGTTACAGGCAAATCTCAAGAGGAACTTCTGCATCACTTGACTTCTGTGCTGGATCGAATTCAACAATATGGATTCCACTTAAGACCTGACAAATTTTTATTTGATAAAATGGTCGAAAACCAGATTCAGATAACATTCTAGCCATAAAACACATGCCCCCCAAGGGATGTTTCAACACTACGATCCTTTCTGGGCATTGTAAGCCATTATGGTTCCTTTTTACCTGAACTGCACAAATTATGTGGACTTCTTAATCATCTTTTACAAAAAGATACTAAATGGAACTGGTCAAGTACATGCAAAGAATCATTTGAAAAAATAAAATCACTTTTTCACTCAGACCTATTGCTTACAAACTATAATTCATCATTAGACATTACTGTTGTGACGGATGCTTGAGACTATGGAGTTGGAGCAGTAATATCACATATCTTTCCTGATGGAAGTGAAAAAGCCATTGACACCCACTGAACGAAAATGTAGCCAAATTGAGAAAAAGGCTCTAGCGATATCTATGCTGTAAAAAGATTTCACAAAATGCTGTACGACCGTCATTTTAATCTTATCACAAACTACAAGCCTCTAACAAGTATTTTTAGTTCAAAGAAAGAAATTCCTGTTTATACAGCGAACCGCTTACAAAGATGGGCAACTTTGCTGTTGGATTATGATTTCTTCATAAAATACCAACCAGGCAGCAAAATTGGCCAAGAAGATGTGTTATCCAGACTCATCTGTTCTCATCAAAAAGCTGTAGAAGACAGTGTAATCGCTGCTATATCTGTAGAACCTCAAGTTGTCTCTGGATTTGTTTCCACAGTGCGGCCACTACCGGTCACATCGGAGATGATCCAGGAGGCTACAGCCGCAGACCCACTACTACAAAAAGTTCTGCACTTCCACTCTACCAGCTGGCCTAATAAGTGCACTGATCAAAAACTTCAACCATTTTTTCTTCTTTGTCTGAGATTAATGGAATTCTTCTTTTTGCTGAACGTGTTGCTGTTCCAGCTAATCTTCAAAATAGAGTCCTCAGACAATTTCACCAGGGACATCAAGGAATTAATCGGATGAAAGCCTTGACTCGTGGTTATGTATATTGGCCAAGTATGGACAAACGATTAGAGAAACTTGTCAGGAGTTGCTCCAAATGTCAACTAGTTGCAAAGTCCCCCTGAAAAACTACATTACATTCATGGCCAACTCCAGAAATTCCTTGGTCACGACTGCAAATTAATTTTGCAGGACCAATAAATGGACAAAATTATCTCGTGCTAGTTGATTCTTACAGCAAATGGCTTTCAGATGAGCCACATCTCATCAAAAGAAACTGTAAGAAAACTAAAGGAAATCTTCAGCAGGTTGGGAGTGCCCGAAGTATTAGTTTCAGATAACGGTACTGCTTTTACATTAGCAGAATTTGCGGACTTCTGTAAACAGAACAGCATTCAGCACCTGAGATCGCCACCTTTCCATAATCAATCAAATGGACAAGCAGAACGGTGTGTGGACATTTTCAAGAGAGCACTCTTGAAATTAAAAGGGGGAAAGAACTACTCAAGAGATAATGCAAATATTTTTAAGTAACTACAGAGCTACCCCAAATCCAAATTGCCCAAATGGAAAGTCTCCTGCTGAATCACTTATGAATAGGAAACTACGTTTGCCAATTGATGCTATTCGCCCATCAGCAACTAAATTTTACAGAAGAAACAAAATGAATGAAAAACAGTTTAATTGCCATCATGGAGCAAAACCCCATAAATTCCTTCCAGGACAACCTGTATTGGCTGAGGACTACCATAATGGTCGAGAAAAATGGACACAATATCGCATAATACGCTGTGATGTAGATGTACAATCATCTAGTTGGGTTAGACATGCGAATATGCTTCGTTAGTCATTCCTTCCAGAGCGATGTTCAAATGATGCAGCCATCCCTTTACATGTGTTACTGGACACATTTAAATTACCCCAAAGTGTTCCAATTATAAATAATAAAGCAAGTCTCACATCAAAGTCCCAAAAAGAAGAACCCAGCGAATTTGTAAGCCATCGCCAACCTTACAAATAGATCCACATAAAACCTCTTACAAAGATTAAATTTCAAAGGGGAGGTGTTATAAAGGGAAATACCCGAAGAGCAAAGAGTTATATCCCCTGGATCGAACAGGGGAAGACTTTCACGATGGCTGACACAGCATTTCACATAATCTGTTGCTCTAACTTTTTACTATTTTTCTTTAAAAAAAAATAATTTGGTGCCAAAACGATGTCTTTTGTAATTCCCACATTTAACAACCAGTTATATTCCGTGACGACATAAAAAAACAGAAAGACTCATAAAAATCTATCTATATTCTTTTTTCATTTTAATATACTTTGATAGAAATGTTTCTGTTATGTCACAAAAAAAATATTTTCTTTACGTCACAAGTGTCACACTCATACATTAATTCCATAGCTAATATAACATACTGACCCAAAGGGTCACGGATTGTTTAGTATAATAATAAATACGAAATTTGCATAAATCAAAATATCATATTTAAGCGTATTTTACGGCAGGGTAATGCCGGACAGCCTGCTAGTATGTAATAAAATTGTATTCCTTTATGATTTGATTAATACGTACAAAAAGTACACTGTTTCATAAATTTATTCCCATACTGAAAACGAACGAAAAGGACGATTTCTGTATATACTTTTATTCAAAGAAAATCTATATTTTGGAAGTTAGCTCATTTGCATATTACATTAAAGAAAATCTATTTTAATAATTATCTCCAGGTTATTAATTGTTTGTTGTAATAGAATTGTTTTAATTGTTCTATTTAGAAACATTATTCAAAGTTGATTGATTTTCGTATTTGATATATTTTAAAATTTAGCTTATATTTAATTTATTTTCAATTATTATTATCGACAAAAATGCTTTTAAAAACGGAAGTAACTTTATTTAAGTTATGGAAATTATTTCCCCTTATAAGCTATGAGAGTTATTTCTCGTTAAATATTCATAGACGAAAATTGATATATTTTATACTTTCGTGAATCCAACATATAGTCGATTTTCAAGAAAATCATAAGAAGTTAGGATATTCGGTGTATCTTAAATAGTATGTGACTAAACCCTCTGCCCGCCAATATGCTTCAACCTGGCAACGCTGGGTATATACAGTTAGTGTATATATATATATATATATATATATATATATATATATATATATATATATATATATATATATATATATATAAGGGTGTCCCAATAAAATGCATACACGCTTTAAATTATCTCAACTTACTGCATGAATACACTATGCCACATTCCAAGATGAGGTTTTGGAATACAGAATGGTATTTCCAGCAGGTTGGAGCAATTCCCCACTATCACCATGATGTAAGAGCATATCTTGATAGTAACCTGCGAAACAGATAGGACAAAGAGGAAGTATCGAGTACTGTCCACGCTCACAGGATTTGACCTCCTCCCCATAGAATGGGGGGTATGTTAAACACAGGGTTCACATCAAAAAACGAACTACAATAAATGAGTAGAAAGCAAGCATTGAAAGAAGATGTGTCAACATAAAAATTGAACAGACTAGGAACGTTTTCGATTCAATCAGTGAACGTTGTCAGCCGTTCATGAACCACAATGGCCAACCATTTGAACACTTTCTATAATTAGCTGATTTCTATATTGTTCACAGTATTTTAATGTATGAAATTTGTCGTTCTCATTATAAATGTTGGTTTTATGGTCATTTAAAAGGTATATACATTTTATTGGGACACCATATATATATATATATATATATGTATATATAACTATTTCATTTAATAACATAAATTTACATACAAATATGTAACTTTATGTGTGAATTTTCAGTATTTACTTCAACAGTGCTCAATACATACGTAGAGCTAGGTAGTAAGTTATGAAAATATATATGGCTATTAAGCTACACAGAGTATTTCGCATTTCATTCTCGTGAGAATTCATCAGGCTTATCTCATGAGAATGAAACGCGGAATATACTGCGTAGCTTAATTGCCATATATATTTTCATAACTTACTATATATATATATGTATGTATATAATGATATATAGAAATATAGAATAATATATAGAATCATAATAACCATTTCTGTAAAGTCTGACGAAGTTACTGGATCGTAACCAAATCATGTGTAACTAAACATATATATATATATATATATATATATATATATATATATATATATATATATATATATGTGTGTGCTTGCATTTTCCGTGTGAGTATATGGAAGCAGAAATATAGGCGAATATATAATTCAAGTCGAGGAGTTATCTACCATTCCTTAAATGACTCTTCTATGAAATGTCCTAAATAATTTCTCACACCAGGAAGCAAACTCAACGATGTCTCCGACTCGCTGTCAAAATTATCCCAAGACATTTATATGATGAAAGCTCTCAAACAATGTTCGTCTTTTCAATATCATTTGTAGAAAGCGACCTCAACAATGAAGTTCTTGTCTGCATCCTGTCCAAGTAGATTTCCGATGTTTTATGTTCTCTGAATTTTTTCTCTTTCTTTTTTTTTTTTTGCTATTGACATCTTCAAGTATTAAAAAGCCTATCTTTTTTATTTTTTATTTCCGTCCATTCTGTGCCGTTTTACATTTCTCTAAACGGTCAATGGAACCAGAGAAAACTTAAAAAAAATGTCTGCATATTCTTTATGTTTAACAATTATCACTGAGGGAACTTTCCTATTCCTAAAAGGGGACATCGATCATTTTAATCATCTAACTAAAAAAACGTATGTTTAGAGTATAAGCACTTTTAATTTTGTAGATTTTTAATGATCATGTTCTCCTTGGTGCGTTTATAATCAACTATAATCTATAAATTAATTACAATAGAAAAATGCGGGCATGAAAAGTAATATGGTTAAGCTTAAACATGGAAAAGTAAAGGACTAGTTGTTAAAACTGGAAAAGAAAAGGAAAGATATTCTAGTAAAAAATATAATAAATTTCTAACTTAAAATATTACAGCATTAAGAATTGATTATATAATGTAAAATTGAATTAAAAAAATTTAATGCTGCAATATTTTAAGTTATAAATTTATTATACTTTTTACTAGAATATCTTATACAAATCTTTTCCAGTTTTAACAACTAGTCCTTTACTTTTCTATGTTTAAGATTAACAATATTACTTTTCATGCTCGCATTTTTCTATTGTAATCGATGATTTTTTTTCCAGGCTTCCAATAAATTCACTTGTTCTTTGTTTAATTTCAGTCTTATTTTTTTTTTACTCCATAAGCATAACATACACATATGTAATAACAATGTACGGCACTCCTCTGCTAGAATTATCTCCCTTTCATCCTTTCATTCCGTCTGTTTCACTTGTTTCTTCTCTTTTCGCGACAGCAGTGAATTAGTAGCTAAACTGGTCGCTGAAGTGACGTGGTTCCTATGGAAACCAGTCATAAAAAACGTCGCTCACCTCCTTACGTTGTTTTACGATTTTAAACACCACTTGATCCCCCATAACTTTTGTTTTACTGAACGAAAATTGATTTTATTTCACAATATAGCTAAGAAGATAATCTATAAACTGTAATAATTATTTGAAATTTGGTCAAAAAATGAGTGAACGGCGAAGCTTTATAGCAGTTCTAATTGACCAAAACTGCCACTTATCCATATAATCAACGACAGTAGAATGATACAGATATCCAAACACTACCATGTTTAAATATACGATAGCGTGTGTTATTTTCTGTGTCACGCTTACACCCGGGTCGTTTAATTGTTATGTACTTCCATTTTTTGTCATGACTAATTTTACCAAGAATTCTTCATAAGTTTTGGTTTCGGTTTCGATTATAGCTGATGGCAGCTAAGCCATCTATTTTTTTTTATAAATAATTTTATCAAGAATTCTTTCCTAAATTTTGGTTTCGGTTTCGATTATAACTGATGACATTCCAGTAAGCTATTTTTTTTTTAATAAATAATTTCATCATATTTTCTATAAATAATTATATATATATATATATATATATATATATATATATATATATATATATATATATATATATATATATATATATATCTATCTTCTATATATCTATAAAAACAGAGATGTGTGTGCCACAGACGATTTCTGATTGGTTAATCCAATAATCACATCTCCTAAAAAACAATCGTTTCTACGCTCTTACCTTTACCATAAAATATTATGGCTTTATTTATTGTCCATCTTGGAAGGGTTTAATTTTTTAATAACTTGTTATTTACAAATTAAAAAAATACGAAACTATTATGCGAAACTAAACTACACGAAATACGCGCACACACGCACACACACACGTTCACTACCGTCACGTTGTTATGGCAACCAAACCCGCTGACTTCTTTTTCTCATTTCACTCGTGGTCTTAAATTAGATTCGAATAAGTTGCCAAAAAACAAATATATAACAAATAAATGTTATCAAAGGCAAGTTATTAAAAAATTAAACCCTTCCAAGATGGACAATAAATAAAGCCATAATATTTTATGGTAAAGGTAAGAGCGTAGAAACGATTGTTTTTTAGGAGATGTGATTATTGGATTAACCAATCAGAAATCGTCTGTGGCACACACATCTCTGTTTTTATAGATATATAGATAGATAGATATAGATAGATATATAGTTTAATTTTTTAATAACTTGTTATTTACAAATTAAAAAAATACGAAACTATTATGCGAAACTAAACTACACGAAATACGCGCACACACGCACACACACACGTTCACTACCGTCACGTTGTTATGGCAACCAAACCCGCTGACTTCTTTTTCTCATTTCACTCGTGGTCTTAAATTAGATTCGAATAAGTTGCCAAAAAACAAATATATAACAAATAAATGTTATCAAGGGCAAATTTTTCGTGTTTTTATTCAATTTAACATGTTTAATCAGCTCGAAAAGCATACAGTGTTTACCGATGTATTGGAAAATTCAAGATGGCGGCCGATTCTCTCTTTAACACGGTAAGTTTGGAAAAAGGTGTAATAAATAAAAAACCGGTTAAAATACTGTTAAAAACTCGCTCAATATATGTTACCGTGACATAGGTTGACATATATTCGGCGGGTTTTTAATAGTATTTTGTATAGTTTTTTTATTTATAACACCTTTTCCCAAACTTACGGTGTTAAAGAATGTGTGAGACGCCATCTTGAATTTTCCAACACATCGGTAAACACTGTATTCTTTTCGAGCTGAATAAACATGTTAAATTGAATAAAAACACGAAAAATATATCCAGTTTTTATCGGTTTTTTACCTTCTCTGCAGAAGTACAAAAAAAAAAAACAAAAAAAAAAAAAAACGGAAGGTACTTTTACAGAATGTTAAACTAACCCTAACCGATGTTTTATGTTTAGTTTAGGAAAAGTCAGAAGAAATAAAAGTCATTATTGCATGAAATATACGTATTTAGTTGAAGTATTGTTTATGTCAATTCTTTCGAAGAAATTTAGCAAGAATACCTGTAAACCAGGAAATCGGTAAAATGTCATCAGGGATGAATACTTGTCTATTATAATTTCTACCCTTGACAAAAACTTAGCCATAACAAAAGAGATTTATTGTTCAGATTGTTTTTGAGATTGATTTCTAAAAAGATATTTTATAAATAAAATCGACTTTAAAATTAAAGACTTAAATTACAATAATTGAATTTAAACATTCTTATTTCAATATTTGGCACATAACACCTGCAAAAATGATCACAATGTCAGGATTTCATTTTATTTCAGAATCGATGGCAAATACTAATATTTAACATTAGTTTATCATTTAAGCCGATAAAAAGCCCTTTTTTTTTTCGAGTCATAAAAGGATTTGGAGTTTCCTAATCAACCTTTCGGGTGCAGTTGCACGCTCTCAAAATAACTAAAGTGTTGGCTTTAAAAAATTGGTTCATTAAAACTAAACAGGTTTAGTTTTAATAAAAAAAAAAAAATTAAAAAAAAATCGCTTTGGTAATTAGATATGTCGTATGGTTATCCCTAATCGCTGAATAAAACCGCTAACGAGTTGAATGATTACGACATAAAATTAAACTCGGGTTCCTGAAACGGAAACTTCGTTTGTTTTTGTTTTTTTCTTATCAATATATTTACATTGTTATTTTGTTTTCATTTTCAATCATTCGAACAGTTTTCTTTTTCAAGTAATCCAAGTTACAAAATTCCCACTGTTTACTATGCTAAAATCACAATGACTAATGTATACCTATTAACCCTTATCCTTGAGTGGCCTCTGGGCCTTGATAAGTGGTGACACCCATGTAAAAAAAAAAAAAAAAAAAATCACTCGAACAGTTTTCTTTTTATAATGTACAGTTTTAAAAGTTTAAAAACTATATAGTTTTTACTTCAGGAAAATTAATGGGTCAGTTTTTACGATGTGCCCTGTTAAAATACTGTTAAAAACTCGCTCAATATATGTTACCGTGACATAGGTTGACATATATTCGGCGGGTTTTTAATAGTATTTTGTATAGTTTTTTATTTATAACACCTTTTCCCAAACTTACGGTGTTAAAGAGGGTGTGAGACGCCATCTTGAATTTTCCAACACATCGGTAAACACTGTATGTTTTTCGCGCTGAATAAATATATTACATTGAATAAAAACACAAAAAAGATATCCAGTTAGGTAGAAAAGTAACTTATCTTGCCTTTGATAACATTTATTTATATATTTGT
The DNA here is from genome assembly GCF_053919585.1 of Euprymna scolopes. Taxonomy (NCBI): domain Eukaryota; kingdom Metazoa; phylum Mollusca; class Cephalopoda; order Sepiida; family Sepiolidae; genus Euprymna; species Euprymna scolopes. The sequence continues at coordinate 152,159,294 of NC_136482.1, read as the reverse complement.
TTTTGACTATTTTTTCGAATCTATGTGTACAGTAATCTTGCCAGGATGCGGAGGAAAATGAATGAAGGGGGAGGGGAATAAAATAAAAACATTTTGGAAACAGATTAAGTTTGAAAGAATTGCTTTGCACAGAAAGAAATTAATGAAAAAATAAAATTAAATTTCTTTTCTTTCTTGATTTTTTTTTTAGTTTTTTATGAAAAAGGAAGTCAAAATTAAGACTATAAAAAACAATTTTTATTAAGAGCGAACCTCAGTCGTCAGGTCTGTAAAAAAAAGACGTGGAATAATAAATGTTTTCTAATACAAATTGTTTTTACTTATGTGTTCATTTGTCTCTTTGAAGTTCGTTTGTTTAATATATCGGTTTGCAATATAATTTTGTCATTCTGTCAGACTCAAATTTTAAATCTATATATCTATAAAAGTTAAAGTGTGTGTGTGTGTGTGTGTGTGTCTGTGTACATTTCCCTACGAAATAACTCTGTCAATTTTTAGTCTACAGACTCGAAATTTGATATACAGGGTACTGAGATTTGGAAAAATCTATGTGATCGGTTTTTAGCCAGAAATTTGGCGATTAAGGGGTCAAAGTTCAACGATTTGAGCTTTGAGAACTCTACCAAACTTCTCCGACAATTTTGGGTCTACACACTTTAAATTTTAGATATAGCTTCCGTGGACATGAATCTAACTTAATAACTTGATTTGAGCCCAAAACAATAAATTTTCAGGGGTCATAATAGGGGTCAAAGTTTAAAAAATTACCCCCTTTTTTTTGCTCAGCATACACCTCCAAACACCCGGGCAACGCCGGGCACCCATGCTAGTATATATATATATATATATATATAGTAATTTATAAAATATATATGGCGATTAAGCTACACTGAATATTCCTCGTTTCATCCACTCTAGGACTCTTCAGGCTTATGCGCGAATTCTGTGGTTGTTTATCGTTTTTATATGCTCCTTTTCTATTGAGATTTTAGTTAGCCAATCAGCTTTCTAGTATCTCAATAGAAGAGGAGCATATAAAAACGATAAACAACCACAGAATTCGCGCATAAGCCTGAAGAGTCCTAGAGTGGATGAAACGCGGAATATTCAGTGTAGCTTAATCGCCACATATATTTTATAAATTACTAACTAGCTCTACCTACGTATTGAGCACTTTTGAAGTAAATACTTAAAGTTTACGCATAAATCTATACTTTTGTATATTAATTTTATGTGAGTAAATTAAGTAGTTATATATATATATATATATACATATATATATATATATATATATATATATATATATATATATATATATACCTCATTCTACAAAATGGGGGTGATTTAGTTGATTTGGTTTTGTTATATGAAGTCGCAGAGTTTATGAGTTAAATGGAAATTGATTGTGGTTCTGTTTAGAAAACGACCTTGTTAGGCCCCTACATGGAAAAGGACCCCTTTTCCTCGTAAGGAGACAAACTTTTAAACTTAATGTACACAAAGATAATAAGAACATGAATAAACAATTTCTTATTCGTTTTAATGAAATACCGATTCAGGAAAATTGATAATTATTTTATATACCGAGCAATTCATGAAGCCGCTTGATGTAAGAAGCTAAAAAGTACACAAGGACAGCGGGTTGTCTATTGATATTGACCTTGAAAAAAGAAACAAGATTATAATCTTGTACTGTTTTGTTCTTATTATCTTTATGTATGGTATATGTATGTATATATATATATATAATATATATATATATATATATATATATATATATAAATAATTATTTATAGAAAATATGATGGAATTCTATGGGATGACTGACCAATTGTTATGATTTTATGTTCAAATGAACAGCTACAGCAGGAATTGGAATACGCCCTACTAAAGCCTGATTGTCACAGCTGGTGAATTTCAAGCATGCAATCTGGACGTGAGGGCACTTTAGAAAAGTAGGAGGAAAAGAGTCTACAGAAAGATAGTATGCAGTTCTTGGAAAGAAGCTACTGAGATAGAAAGCTTTATTACAACGAAGTACCAGAACAAAGAATTGATGAAACTCAGTAGACCAACGACTCACACTAGCTGAAACAAAAGGAAGCATGAAATAAATCTGATAATGCTAAAGAACATTTACTATAATGGTACTTATAGAAAAGACTGAGACTAATAAAAGCATGTCTGTGAAAGATATTATACAAAGAAGAAAAAAGGGCGGAGTCATTTTTTTTCAAGAACACCCTTTTCAGCTTCCCGAAATTTTCTAAAATTTGTATGTTTCTTAAATTTTTAATTACCCATGAATAGCCGCGTCTGTCGAATTTTCCAATGAAATATCCCATTTTTTTAACATTTCAAGCTCTTTACGTTTTATGTTACCACATGCATTTGTGTTTCCGGTTTGGAACAAAAATAAAAGTATCAATTTAACTCAAAATACATACATGGAACAAAAACGCATATACACTGTAAAAAAAATAAAACTTTCAGAGAGCATATCCTTTAAAACGCAGCAGCTAACCTGCAAGTTTCCAGACTTTTTTTGTACAGGCATTTAAAATTGTTTTAGACTTTTGAAAATTCACTAAGTTATTGCTATACATTCTATGAGATGACTGACCAATTTTTATGATTTTATGTTCAAATGAACAGCTACAGCAGGAATTGGAATACGCCCTACTAAAGCCTGATTGTCACAGCTGGTGAATTTCAAAAATGCATTCTAGACGTGAGGACACTTTAGAAAAACGATATGCAATAAAATTCTGTTTTAAACTGTGAAAAATGCCAGAGAAACATTTGGAATGCTTCAGACTGTTTTCAGACCATCTTGCATGACTCGAGCATTAGGTTTTGAGTGGCATAAGAGATTCAAGGAGGGAAGGCAGGGAGTCTGTAAGGGATGATGAGAAGTGTGGGAGAAGTAAGAGAATCAGAACACCAGAGTTGATCGGCGAAATAAAGAAGTTCATGGATAAGGACCGTCGTGTGTCTATGGAGACAATAAGTGCACAGTTTGATGTCACAATTCCCAATTATTCGCGAGGAACTGAAGATTTGCGTAAAGTTCGTCCCAAGAGTGCAGTCCCCAACTCCATCCTTGTCACAGACTATTTGACCAAGATGGGCATCAATACAGTTTCTCACCCTCCATATAATCCATACTTCGTCCCCCCTGTGACTTTTGGTTATTCTCTAAGCTCAACAAAAACCTTACAGGCAATTGAGAAAGAGGATGTGACGAGGGTCATTGACATGATCACGCTAGCGGACTTCTATGGGGTCTTCCATAAGTTGTCGGAACGGTAAAACAAGTGCATTGCAGTCGGAGAAGATCACTTCAAAAGGGACTAGAGTTTAATGTGTGTACTATCAATAAAAGTGGCCATATGAAAAACGTCTGGAAACTTATTGAAGACACCTGAGTAAGTAGTCGACGGCGATCCGTAGGCTCCATTTCCATTACCAGCTCCACTTCATTCCTAGGATTACTCCACTTGTCCTTGATCATCTTCTTATAATGTTTAGTACAAGGGCCTAAGTTACCATTTCCTAAGTCTGGCATGGCTCGACTGGGGATTGAACACCCTGGTCTCCTGTCCAATTACCACTAAGCCAACAGAGGTCAACTACTAATGTCAACGTAATATAAATGAGACGTATATGACAGTATTCAAGAACTTATTTTTTATTATATATGATTAACTTGATAAAAGAAACGGTATTTAAAATCGTTTTTTCTTTTTCATTCAAAAAGTTTCTGGCTTGTAATATAATTCCGTGGGGTGCTTTCTCCCTATTATTTACAATCTAATAAAAAAAAGTCCATTATGTCACTGCTCACCCTGGCCTTCTCACTATTATCTCTCTCTCAAAAGAAGTATTAATTCACCTGCATCCAAAATGAATACAATAAACGGTGCTGATGTGAATAGACTTTCTTCAACTTTTGAAATGGAAATCACGCGAGATCGCTATTCATTGTCCAGTTGAAATCGCTCGAATTCGTATCTGTCTCATTCCGGTTTTTCTGGCACCTGATCCCGTCCTTCCATTAATGATGTCCGGCCTAATTATCCAGTAATCAACATTGGAAATCTATTTTGCTCCAGAAACCATCGTCTCACCTTTGACCTATTTGTAGAGTACCGTCATTTTTAGAAGTATCAGTGTTTACTAAAGATATATATATATATATATATATATATATATATATATATATATATATATATATATATATATATATATATATATATACCTCAAGCCAGGATATATATATATATATATATATATATATATATATATATTGCATATATATATATTATATTATGTATATATATATATATTATGTATATATATATATATATATATTATGTATATATATATATATTATGTATATATATATATATATATATGTATATATATATATATATATATATATATATTTCGGACGATATCAAAACATCGTTAAAAATAAACTCACTACTCGTTCAAGCAGCCGCCAATAGCGTAATGGTTAGAAGCCTTGACTGCCGTATAAACGGTCGGGTTTCAATCCTGGCTTGAGGTAGTTGCCTGTCTAGCCGCACTGATGAGCTGTGAAACAGCGAAACAGTACTGTATGTGGATGACTATAGTGCTCCTCACCTTGAGTTGAGCATATTGAGAAGTGAAACACGAATTACCATTAGCATATAAGCGACGCTCTTTGTGTAAACAAATCGAGCGGAGGTATTTCGGACGATATCAAAACATCGTTAAAAAAACTCACTACTCGTTCAAGCAGCCGCCAATAGCGTAATGGTTAGAAGCCTTGACTGCCGTATAAACGGTCGGGTTTCAATCCTGGCTTGAGGTAGTTGCCTGTCTAGCCGCACTGATGAGCTGTGAAACAGCGAAACAGTACTGTATGTGGATGACTATATATATATATATATATATATATATATATATATATATATATATATATATACATTTCTCCAATGACGAAGATATACACAGGTTCACCGATAAATAAAAAAAAATATCTATTCATCTTGATTACACGCATTGTATCGGTTTGAACTGCTCGACTTCGCTACGTAATTCATTTATTTGCTTAGTAGTAGGCCACCCGGCGTTGCCAGGTCGTAAAATGCGCGTAAATATTATATTTATTTTAATTAATACAGAAACTGAGACATGTGCATGTGAGAATTATGTTTTTTCTAAACCGTTCATTTCTTGTAAGTAAAAAAAAAATACTCGAGCTGAGATCAAAACCAAAACATTAAGACAGCGAATCAAGTACGATGACCACTACACCAGCTTGACACGATGTTTTGGAAGTGTTTTCACACTACTTAACTTTAACATAAGTAATCTGCAATGTGAACTATTCACGCATGCGCATTCGTGAAACAGTAAGCAAACATAAAAAAAACTACGTACTAATGTTTCAATTTTGATCCCTTAGACGCCCTATTACCTGGTAAAACGAATTAAAAATTTTCGCCAATCCGGAACAAAATTCCCACCCCTGACAAACCCATCCATAACTCCTTAATAAAAACCTTAACGGTTGCTGGATAGTTTCTAAGAAGAGTCATAACAGCCACACCAAACATAGTATCATAATCCGTTAAAATATTCCTCCAAAAATCACTTTAAAATACTCTTATATTCACATTATTAGTAATACTTATATCCTTTTGACAATATTACTAGGTATATCAGAATTTGTTTAGGAATTTCTGACACCCCTAACACGAAACTGCGAATAAAATAGAAAAAAAACTCGTAATTTCTCTTTTAAAAGTGGGTTGTTTATTTTCTTTATGGATTATACTTCCAAAATAAACTATTAAAGTTGTATAAAAAGTAATAGAAATAATATGTTTTATTAAAAAAAAACAGTAATGAAATTAATTGAATTTTACGAGCTCAGTATTTTTCAATTTTTAAACTAATCTATCAAAATTTTTCTATTGATTCAATTTTTACCATATTTTCAGGGTCAATGTGAAATTTTATGCTCTTTCCAATAAATCGAATATAATATTTTAGACAAACACTTTTTTAATTCACCCCCCACAAATTTTCGAGTGTCTATTAAAAAGTAAATAATTTACTCACCAAAGTTTTATATATCACAAATTGAAGATAAAAGATCAAGAAATAATATATTCAAATTTAAAACAAAAAAGTAGTGTTTTTTAGAAATTTACCTGAAAAGTCCGAAGTTTAAAACATTTTTTTATAAACCACGTTGTTTGTTTTTTCTTTTGTTATTTTTTTAAATGAAACCTTGGTCCTTACTCCTTTAATTGAAAAAAAAATTAGGGCTTGAATTATATTTTTAAAGTAGTTATAAGCTTGGAAAGACAGGGGGTCGAATGATTTCACGCCTCCCATTTTGAAATCTCTATTAAAAAGTAAATAATTAATTTACTCACCAAAGTGTTATATATCACAAATTGAAGATAAATGATCAATAAATAATATATTCAAATTTAAAACAAAAAAGTAGTGTTTTTTAGAAATTTACCTGTAAAGTCCGAAGTTTAAAACCTTTTTTTTTTAAAACTACGTTGTTTGTTTTTGGTTTGTGTTTTTTTAATAAACCTTGGTCCTGGCTCCTTTAATTGAAAAAAAATAGGGCTTGAATTACATTTTTCGAGGAGTTATAAGCTTGGAAAGACGGGGTGGAATTATTCAATATTTTCACGAAATTTATGACACACCTACAATATTACCAGCTCTCTTATCATATCATATGCATTAAAGAGTTATAAAAGAGTTATTAAGTCTTTAATATCACACTGATTTGACATAATTCACCATGAGATAAAGAAAATCGCTTACTTGAAAAATGCTGTGCACCATCCCTAGGTCGGAGACCATCATCATGTCTTGTTCGGTCATAATTGGTCTAGTGGTGTGGGCTGTAGACGAGTACAACGAAACAGGACTGTATGTCGATGACTACAAATATTTTAAGCCTCCCCCCCCCTCTTTGGGTTCTCACCCGCTACTTAATTGGCTGAAAAATGTAACGCCCACTGTTCGTTTATAAACAAGCGGTTAGAGCACTGTAAAAATGGTGGACAAATGTTTGTTTAAATAGACATTTGGCGAGATAATTTACGAGCGCTACTCCCGTGGGTCGATCGGTAGAACTGCTGACTGTCAACGTGAGATGGGAGAGGTGCTAGTCTAGCAATTACAACGAAACAGGACTGTATGTCGATGACTACAAATATATATTGACCTTTGATCTTACCTTGGAAAATGGTGTGCACTATCCTTAAGTTGGGGGACTATCATCATGCCGGGGTTAGTCATGATCGACTCGGTGGTGTGGGCTGTAGGAGAGTCACACACACACACACACACACACACACACACACACACACACACACACACACACACACACACACACACACACACACACACACACACACACACACACACACACACACACACACACACACACACACACACACACACACACACACACACACACACACACACACACACACACACACACACACACACACACACACACACACACACACACACACACACACACACACACACACACACACACACACACACACACACACACACACACACACACACACACACACACACACACACACACACACACACACACACACACACACACACACACACACACACACACACACACACACACACACACACACACACACACACACACACACACACACACACACACACACACACACACACACACACACACACACACACACACACACACACACACACACACACACACACACACACACACACACACACACACACACACACACACACACACACACACACACACACACACACACACACACACACACACACACACACACACACACACACACACACACACACACACACACACACACACACACACACACACACACACACACACACACACACACACACACACACACACACACACACACACACACACACACACACACACACACACACACACACACACACACACACACACACACACACACACACACACACACACACACACACACACACACACACACACACACACACACACACACACACACACACACACACACACACACACACACACACACACACACACACACACACACACACACACACACACACACACACACACACACACACACACACACACACACACACACACACACACACACACACACACACACACACACACACACACACACACACACACACACACACACACACACACACACACACACACACACACACACACACACACACACACACACACACACACACACACACACACACACACACACACACACACACACACACACACACACACACACACACACACACACACACACACACACACACACACACACACACACACACACACACACACACACACACACACACACACACACACACACACACACACACACACACACACACACACACACACACACACACACACACACACACACACACACACACACACACACACACACACACACACACACACACACACACACACACACACACACACACACACACACACACACACACACACACACACACACACACACACACACACACACACACACACACACACACACACACACACACACACACACACACACACACACACAGAGTCTAAACACAGAAGACCAAAATGATTTCGGCCTTAACAGAGCTGAACGGGAAAAGATAACAAAATATTAGGACCTAAAAAAATGATCTAAAACGACATTGTCTCTGAAAGAAATAAACATTATGCCGGTTGTTATAGGAGCAAGTGGCTTAATAATAAAGAATTTTCAGATATTCATAGAAACAATCCCTGAAAGACCAAGCTGTAACGAAATACAGATATCAACTGTAAAGGGAACAGCGTCTATTCTTAAAAAAAAAACAACCTCGGATATAAATTTAAATCGTAACGGAATCAACTGTTAACTACATACATTTAAAACTATGATAAAGACCCTATACACCTTTCTACATTACACTCTATATAAAACTCCCCCAACATCATCTATAACTTTAACTGATATATTTCGTTCCTAATGAATCCCACGATAGACGCCACATCCCCACTATGTTACCTAGCATCTTCTCTACTCTTCTGATGAGAAGCATTGGGCTTCGAAATGCCTTGGCATAAAGAGTCACTTCTATGCCCCAACTAATTGTTTGTATTCCCTTATTGAATAAATGAACCAATCTATATTTACCAAGATATATTTTTTGTGAATTCATTTACCATTCCTATTGTTCTCATATATATATATATATATATATATATATATATATATATATATATATATATATATGTTCGGGTTTGTGTTCCTCTACAGAAGCGCTGGTTGAGTTTGAATAATATAAATACGTATTAGATACGTTTTAAGCTAAAACAACGCATTGTTACAAAATAAACAGATATTTATTTTGTTTGAAATTTATATTGAAATTTATAAAACTATTTCGAAGATACACTTCATCATCAGTATGTCTTTCTTTCTTTTTTTTTGCCAAGTTGTTGTTGGAGCATAGAGTCAGCAGAAGTTCGTTGTTCTTTTTACAATAGTTTTTCTTTTATTCAAACTCAACCCTAACTTGAATTTCGCGTGACCAACGCACCATTCCGACATTTGAAAAGACTACCGTAAAAACAACAAACGGACTTCTACTGATTCTATGCTACAACAACAACATGTCAAAAAAAAGAAAGAAAGACATAATGACGATGAAGTGTATCTTCAAAATATATTTATAAATTTCAATATAAATTTCAAACAAAATAAATATTTGTTTATTTTGTAATAATGCGTTGTTTTGCCTTTAAACGTATCTAATACGTATATATATATATATACTTATATTTATGAGATATATATATATATATGTATATGAGATATATATATATGATATATATATATCATATATATATGACATGATACATACATATATATATGTATATATATACATATATGTATATATATATATATATATATATATGACATGATACATACATATATATATGTATATATATACATATATATATGTATATATATATATATATATATATATATATATATATATTTCGATGTTTTTAGATTTATAATAAATTCGTCTTGCTGACACTTGACTACTTAATTGACCATGTTATATTACTTTGCATTCTGCAGGATCTTGAACTTATTGGATTTGATATCCTGAATAATAAATACGTCTTTCAGATTCTGTCCATGTGATATTTTACTGCCATAAATTATATCGTGCCATAAAGAAAAATGAAGCTATGTTTTTACAAGGCATCTAGAAGCGCGCGCTGGAAAACTCTTAAATTGCCTGTATAATGCAGATATCTCGAATGTACAGTGTAATTTAACATGCCCTTTCTCTCTGGTGTATGCGTTAAGCACGCATTGGCGCGTGTTCCTCGCCCAGGCTCCCCCCTCTCCCCCAAAACGATGATTTTTCACTCATGATTTGATATAGCCCCGCTATTCTATCGATTATGCCTCAAGGGGTAATATAACATCGACATTTCTTTCTTTACATAAATCGAACCAAAGAATCGGGGAGAATTCATTTGGCTTCACCCTCAGGGATATTAGCAGTGGCCATTTTTTTTTTGTCGTTGTAAACATGGGAAATCAATATTTCAGAGCATTGCGAGATGCATTGCAAATAGAGTGCGATGTGGCAAAATAAAGGTTCAGAAGTGGAAATATCGTAACTAAGTCAGTTGATTCTGAAATCTAATGATCCAGGAAACCACCAAGTTACCCTGCTGGGATGGAAAACGACCCTTCTCTTACGATGCTTTTTATATTGTATCAACTGTACGAAGGACAAGAATTGGTTTTAGTGTTACTAATTACCAAGATAAATAAGAGAATTGTTTATTACATTTCCCTATGAGTACTATTAAAATAATACTAAATTATCTTTACTTTTATGTAAAAGTAACCTCGTCTGTGTGTCTGTGTATCTGTGTGCCTGTGTTCCTGTGAGTTCGTTTCCTATGGACTCGAAAACGGCTGGGTTGATTTTTATGAAATTTCACACGTAGTTACCTCATGTGCTTGACAGTGTTCTAAGATAGGTTTTGTGTTAGAATGGCTTCGATAAGTATCGATAATCGATAATCGAAACAATCCGATAAAAGAAGAAACAGCCGATTTTGATCAAAGTTAACATTGCTTTATTTTTCCATAATTTTTGGAATGTCTACTAATTTCGACTTGACACGTGAGTATGTAATCCTGAGATACGTCAATTTAAATGATCCATAATCTACAGAAGCACTATATGGTTTTGTTGTAATTATTTTCATTGATTTATTTTCCATACATTTTAGAATTTATACTAATTTCGACATGACATGTGAATAAATTCCTAATATATAAAAGCACCCTAATTTTTTCTGATAATGATTTTTCTATTGATTGAATTTTCATAATTTTAGGAGTACATACTAAATTCGATTTCAATAAATTTTGGAATTTATAATAATTTCAGCATGACACGCAAGTACGTAAATGCGTTGGTTTAAATTATCTCTAATCTACACAGGCACACTGTTTCGTTTGTTGTAATTATTACATTTTATTTATTATCCATAATTTTAAGAATGTATACTAATTTCGACATGACATATAAATGCGTAATAATGTTTTCACTTGAAATGCGTTAGATTAAATGGTCCCTAATCTACATAAGTACTATATGTTTGTTTTTTGTAATTATTATTTTATTCATTTATTTTCCATAAGTTTTGGAATATATATTAATTTCGACATGACATGCAAGTAGGTAATAATTTTTTCATGTAAAATTCGTTAGTTTAAAATGATCCGTAATATGTACAAGAACCTTATTATTTTTGTAATAATTTTTCTATAGGTTTCTATAATTTTTGGAATTCATACTAATTTCGACATAACACATTGGTTTGGAGAATCCCCAATCTATATAAGTAGGACCCCGAAGCACTAATAAAACAAAGTTTCTAAACCTTACCCTCATCTATTTTATTAGTATATAAATATGCACTCAAATAACGTGATAAACGATTACAGATTTAGCATGCATTCATTCAATAGTAATATAAATAGTTATTTCTAATTCTCTATTGGTATATACGTCTCTCTTTCTATATATTCATATATTTTTTTCTTCTTCCTGCCACTTTGCAACTATCTTATTAATGTCTTCAAAATTAAAAAAAAAATCTTAAAATGTCCAAACAGAAAATTAAAAATAACTTTTTCAGAGACAAATTAAAAAAAAAAAATCCTCAAAAAAGTGTTTAAAATGAAAAGCAAAGTGTTTACAATGAACAAAAGGGTTCTTGGCCTTCGGACCAGGATCAAAGTGTAGTATCTTTTCTGATGCTGCACTTCACTTTTTTCACTTCACGTTTTTAGTCTCGGTTAGTGGAGGAGAACTCCTTCATGACTGATACATTTTTACAAAATTTTTAGTTACTAACCAGAGTGCTCCTTTTTGGGGATCTGGTTTCGCCCAGCATTAAAAACCAGTCTTGTGTCTAACTCTGACCTCGTGGGGAGGCAAGTAAAAAGAAAAAAAGTTATAGATTTTTTTTATAGGTTTCATATATATTATATATATATATAATTCAGTACATGACACTTAAAATTCTTGTATCTGTTTCGTAGCACAAAATCAACAATTTAATTATTATATCAATCAGTAAATATATTTTGCCCTTCATCAGAAGAAATGGCAACAATCAGTCAACCAAAAAGAAATAAAATGCATTTGGACATGATTAAAAAATCCGAAAATTGGAAGAGAAGCTGCAAATACCTTAAAGTATGCTTACATAACGCCATTTTTCAATATATATATATATATATATATATATATATATATATATATATATATATATATATGAATAAAAAAGAATACGAAAAGTATAAAAGCTTATAACTTTTCTTTATTCGTTTTCAATTGGTGACGTGCAGGAATACAAAATAATATTATGAAAAAAAATTAAAAACTTTTTTTATAAGTACATATTTTCGACCGATCCTTCAGTCTTCATCGGTGTAGTGAAAGTATGAGTATGCACGGGGAAAAGGGTAATGGAAAAGGAAGGAAGGTAGAGGAGGAGGAGGAGAAGAAGGAGGAGGAGAAGGAGGTATAGCTAATGAGAAGGTGCCACGTCAGTCTTAAATATATACACATATAAGTACGCACATACACACATGCACACAGTACATATACACATACAAACGAAAAATTAAAAATTAAATAGTAAATAAAAATGAGAAACGCGTCTTTAACAGTCCAATCCTTTGAATTCTAACGATATTATTTATTCTAAGAGAGAATAAGAATTCAAAGGATATAAGACGTTATGAGGAGAAACGCTATGATGCTCATTTGTAATTTAACGGCTATTTCTTGTTCGAAAAAGAACGAAAACGTCGTTTCTAAATTCAACCGTTTTAAGACAAAAACGAAACGCTACTTTTTATTAATTTGTATATTAACATGTACATATACATACATATACAAACAAATACTCACATGTACAAATATATACATATATATATATATATGCACATATGCATACATAAATGTATGCATATATACACATATACATATACTAACAGACATACATGTACATACATAAATGCTTGCGCATACATTTACACGTAGAGACAGCTGTACATATATACACAAGTTTACATGAGCGAATGTAGTGAGAGAGAGAGAGAGAGAGAGGGAGAGAGAGGAAGAGGAGAAGAGAGTGACGGGAAAAGAAGTATAGGTGTGCGAGAAATACATATATATATATATATATACATATGCGGTAATATGAAGAAAATTAACACTTAAAGAAAATGTGTTTTGAAAACATACACACATATATGCGCACACATACACATATATTCACATATACATACATATATATATACATACACATGCATATACATACATATACATATACTGACGTGTATATACACTTTCAGGTACGTATACACATACACTCGTACAAATACATACAAATATGCGTACATAATACGCACACACATACACATGCCATGTGTATGAGAGGATAAAGAAAGAAAACATTAGGGAAAATGTAAAGGTTTCGGAAAGAGTTACCCCATCTCGCCGTGCATTTTAGTCCTAAGGAAATATATATATATATATATATATATATATATATATATATATATATATTATGTGCGCCTGTATATATATATATATATATATATATATATATATATATATATACACACACACACACACACATATATATATACATATATATATATTATGTGCGCCTGTGTTTATAGCATACATATATATATATATATATACGCATATGATAAGGAAGTTTAAAAATTCGGTCGATTTCTAAAAAAGAAAATGACACTTTCATTTCTACTTTCAAGAATTATTGATCAATTATATAATAAAAAATACTTATATGTAAAAGGCACTTTCTTTGTGTGTGTCTGTGTGTAGGTCAGTTCGTTTTTTATGGATGCCGAATTGACTGCGCCGATTAAAAAAAAAAAAATCACACAAATTTACTTTATGTATAAATTCTTAATTAGGTTTGTATCGAATGTCTCCGATAAGTATCGAAAATCGATAATCGAAAAATCCAATGAAAGGATTCGATTTCGACCAAAGTTAACACCTTTATACGACCTAACATTACAAGTGCATTTGAGAAGTTTTTCACCGCACAAGCCGAAATGCCCAGCATATAAAACCAACAGTAAGTTCTTTAATAAGACAAGAGTGCTTTAGAAATGATTTTTTTCTATAGAGCACAATTGAACAATGATGCTTGACTTTTGCATCTTTAACTTTAATTCAAGTCATTGTAGAAAAATAAGTTTATAAAATCAACGACCTAACATTACAAGTGCATTTGAGAAGTTTTTTTTACCGCACAAGCAGAAATGCCCAGCGTATAAAATCAACAGTAGTTACTCTACAGTGTTATCTACATTACATGCAAAACTTCATTTCCGGTGCATCGCATTTGTCCCCGACGAGCAAGCAATCAATCGGTTTGATTGAAAAATGGGAGATTTCACTGATTTCGATGACAATAAAAATATTGAAAGTGTGGAACATTCGTTAATTTTCATTCAATCCCGGGTAACGTAAGGTTTCCCTACTAGTTTATAAATAAATTGAGAAAAAGGAAAAAGACGAAAAAGTAGAAAAAATACAGCAAATTTTCCACTTTTTTTTTATATAATCGATCCCTCTCCTTTATGTTTAACCTTGATAAGGATGGCTGCTCAACTGTCTGACCAATTACATTTGGGAAGGAGCGATAGTACACCGACAGTGCCGTTGTTATTGTTTTTCTTTTCTTTTTTTTTTCTCGGACTATTTATTGTTTGTTTGTTTCCGCCTCCTTTATACTGATTCCACCGATTTATTTTGATTATTATTTCTCGACTCTGATAAAATTTTATTGTTGTGACCCGAGGAAAAGGGCCATAAAATAAGACTCGAACAACGAGTTTAGGTAAAAAAGAAAAACAAAACAAAATATATTGTACAAGAAAGTGAATACAATGAAAAGGTTGTCGACATTTTCCGACTGTTAGACCATCTGTAGTGACGCGTTAAGTTGCGATAAATCACCGCGAGGATATTAAAGGCGAGGTTTCCCCAATGATTAGAAGAGTCCATTACGAGTGAATCCAGAAGTCCCCATAACAATTATGTCGCTAAAATGTAATTGCGTTTGCGTAAGCCACTTTAAATGTTTATATAATAAATATTTATTAAAGATATAATTTGCATTCTAGTATTGAGCATCTTTTGAAAAATATGGTTTAAAGTTTTTTTATTACATTTTCACCCCAAACAAGGCACATTGCCACTTTGATGCAGGGAGCTACTATCAGTTACATAAGCATCAGGGGTACTGTGTAGGGAGTTGGGCAGCAAGATGTCTGTTCACATTACACTTGAACTTCTGCATGTCAGTACAGTCGGGGAAGCAGGTACCCGGTAGGAAGTTCCAAAGTCTAGCAGTTCTGGGGAAGAATTTATTGGAGTAGAAGGCTTTCTTATATCTAGGGATCTCTACTGTGTAGGGGTCGGACTTCACTGCTTATCAGGTTTGTCGAGCGAATTTTCGTCGAGGGGATACAAGTGCTTGTAGTTCCTTAGAATATCCACCATTAAAACACTTATAAAACAGACAGAGGGGTGCTACATTTCGTCAATGGGAAGCTTAGTTGAGAGCTCAGGACCTATCAGGTTGGTGACTCTCTTCTGAACCCTGTCCAGGAGCGAGAGACTAGTAGCAGATGCACCAGCCCAAACGTGACTGCAGTACTCCATACATGGGCGAATAGTGGCACAGGATACTTTCAGGCGTAAGTAACTTTCTAGCACGGCAGAGAGAGCCCACCATTTTCACAGCGGCCTTGGCAATGATTTCGATGTATCTATTCCAACTCATATTCCCCGTGAACGCTAAGCCGAGAAGTTTGAACAAAGTACTTTCAGGTAATGTATCTTTAGCCATAACTATCCGTGGTTGGTAATGTTTCATATAATTATTAAAGGAAACGAGCTTTGTCTCGGCAGCGTTGAACGTTACCATCTATTTTGACCCAATTCCACCACAGACTGAAGGTCTTCCTAAGCTATGTGTTCATTAGTTTTCCCCACGTGCCTCCTATAGAGTGTGGTGTCGTCGGCAAATATACACATCTCAGAGACAATTTTATCAGGTAAGTCATTTATGAATATCAGAAATAATAAAGATCCAAGGATCAATCCCTGAGGTACGCCCGCATTTACATCATATTTTTTGGACGTACGTCCATCGAGGACAACCTAGATTCTTCTCTCATTTAAGTAGGATTTAATTATGTTAAGCATTCGTCCAGTAATGCTATAGGATTTTATTTTCATGAGTAGACCATCGTGCCATACCCCGTAAAAAGCCTGAGATATATCTAGGGCTACTGCTCTCCCCTCCACTGCCTTATCCTGTGCTTGGTATAAACGTTCAGAGATTACAGTTAGAATATCTGTAGTAGAACGGGCTTGCCTTAATCCATATTGGTGGTCAGACAGAAGTTTAGCAACTGTAAGGTGATGGAATAGAGCTTAACTAATTAAGGAATCACGTATTTTGGTGAAAAGAGGGAAAAGGCTAATTAAATGGGTCAGTTCTTTCGCCAGAGTTTTTGTAAACTGTTACCAAAGAAAAGACATTTGTTAAAGAGTTTAGAGAGAACTAGAGCCACCTCTGCGGAGCATTGTTTTAATAGCACAGCCGAGATGAGATCAGGCTTTTGAGGTGTCTAGTTTTTTTTTATGATATGTACTTGAGAAGGGGTGATTTTCAGATCATCTAAGGTGGTTTCTGTCCGCAGAGGAAAATCAGGGAGAGAATAGTTTGCTGGGCTCAAAGAAAAGTTTGAGGCAAACTGTCGGTCAAGCATGTTAGCTTTCTCAGTTGCTGTGCAAACAACCTCATGATTGTTGGATAGTGAGGGTATTGTTGATTGTCCATTATTTACTACACTATTGTAGATTTTCCAGAAATCACGATTTCCTAATTTCTTCAATGCGTTTCATGGTTGTTTCAGTATATTCACTCTTAGCTGTTGCTACTTCTTTCTTACAATTACTTCTAGCTTTTATATACTTTTGTCTGTTTGTACAAGACTTACACCGGATAAATCTACGGTATGCATGTTGCCTCTGGTAATAGCAGCTGCACATGTAGAAGTGAACCATTGTGGAGAGTGGGGGTTGCTATAGAAATTCCGTGTATGAACATGTGCTTCAATTGCTGCTTTGAACAATTCAGTAGTCTCATTTGCGCACTGTTCTGCCGGCAGAGAAAAGATATTTCCCCATGGGGCGTCTCTGATGTGATCTCTAATGGCATTCCAATCAGCCTTATTGTAGTACCTTGTTGTTTTGAGCAATGCCTCTTCAATTTGAGGTCGATAATCGAAACCGTTATTTTAATTTATCTAACATCGGTAAAGCCATTCTTTCCATGTCGTCGCTTAGCAACAATGATAGAACAACGGGCCGTGAAAATTCTATTGTGGGTAAGTTGATAGCGAGTTTTTTTTGTTTTTTTTTTGCATAACGTAGTCTGTAGACTCAAATTCCGCACATAAATTTCTTAATATTTATGTTTTCATTTACTGCAAAGAATTTTATAAGATCTGTTCTTTCTTTTTTTTCTTTTTTTGCATAAGGTGATCTGTAGGTTCAAACTACGCACGTAAATTTCTTAATGTTTTTTTTTCGTGAACTGGAAAGAAATTTATAAAAAATAACTTCATAAAAGAAACAATAGGTTATCTAGAGTGCAATGTAGAATAACATATATTCTGGACAAAATTACTGCATGGAGGCATGTGAAGCTTCTTCCCTGGCGATTTCACGGATTTCGATGAGTGTGAAATATTCGTCGATGATCATTTATTCTTGAGCAACATCGGGTTCCTCTGCTTGTATATATATAATACATCCAATAGTTATAGCAGTAAACCACACACACACACACACACACACACACACACACACACACACACACACACACACACACACACACACACATATATATATATTACTTGGGTGAAATTAGCTAGAATCGAAACGAATGCATACAATTTTCCACCCGCATTCCTTAGCCTCTCAGTTGTTCGAGGGAAGAAACTTTTAGAGTAGAAAGCCTTTTATATTTAGGGACATCAATAGTGAAGGGGTAAGATTTTGTTGCTAATCAGGTTTGTCAGGGATATGTACGTTGAGGGGTGCACAAGTGCAATGAATTCATCAGAGCACAATCTATTAAAATATTTATAAAACAGGCACAGAGATGCAACATTGAGGCGATGGGACAGGGGTTGAACCTTAGTTGACAAAGTGGGACCTATTAGATTGAAACCTTTTTTGGATCATATCCAAGAGGGAGAGGCTAATGGTAGACGCATTAGCCCAGATGTGGCAACAATTAAAAAATGTTGCCCCAATTCCGAGTGCCTATTTTTTTTTTGAGGGGGGGTCACTAAATAAAAAAACGGACATTGTGTCTTTAACTTTGTTATCATAGGAAGGCATATATATATATACATATATATATATATATATATATATATATATATATATATATATATATTTCACATGTGGAAAACTTTCTGTTTTTAATGTTTAATCAGAAATAAATGCAATAAACTTCGCTGAGGTGTTAATATATGCTGCATTTAAAAAAAAAAGGTGGTTCACGCTTACAATTAAATGTAATAATAAACGTTGAAAAATTAGTAAAAGTAATTAAAATCATGAATGTTGACTCTTTGGGGTGGGGGCAAGTAAGTAGATACAAGACAGCCGTTCAATAGAATGTGGAATAGTAAACAACCGAGAAATATAAAAAAAAATCAACGAACAACTTATACCAAACGCAGTAAAATTCATGTATCTTTTATATGTGCTGAAATTAAATAATCAAGGAAATGAAAAAATTAGGCTTAAAAGCAGACGTATCAGCTAACATAAAAATAACAAACAACCTGGATGTCACGTTAAATTGAGATAAAAACACATATGAACCATACTTAAAAGATAACGCTACTCCAATTTACGTAAACCCTAAGTCCAATCACCCACCATCAATTATAAAACATTCTTAACTCGACCGTAAGTAGACTCAGCAATAACTCAAGCGATGAAAATGCATTTAACAGGTCAACCAATATATACAGAACAGCCCTAACAATAGTGGCTACAAAAATATCGATATCAAATATAAGCAACAAAACACCAATAACTATAATAAAATTAAAAATAGAAGAAAAAGAACTATACTTTGGTATACGACCCCATACAATCAAATGTTAAAAACAGAATTTAGCAAGAAATTTCTAGATCTTATTGAAAAAAACTTTCCCGCAACCAACCCCTTACACAAAATTTTCAATAAGAGTACCTTAAATTTATCCTACAGCTGCTGCGAAAATTTAGAGATGATAATTAAAGCACATCATAACAAAATATTAAATAAAAACAATGTAAACAACAACAAAATAAACAATAAAAAAGTAGACACCATGACAAAAATAAAACTAACACTAGCAGAAATAATAATAATAATAATAATAATAATAATAATAATAATAATAATAATAATAATAATAATAATAAACCAACATCGGACGACAACAACAACAAATAAAAATAGAAATAAAAATACTAATAAAGAACAAGATAAATGCAACTGTAAACACCGTACACTTTGCCCACTTCAAAATAAATGTCCAAGCAAAAGCGTAGTTTACCAGGCCACAATATTTGCGAAAGAAAACCCGAATAACAAGAAATATTACGTAGGTATTACTTCCTTAGATTTCAAAACTCGATATTATGACCACAAAAGTACATTCAACAATAAAAAACACCGCATGAAAACAACGCTAGCAAATAAATACTTGGAACTCAATGAAAGCGAGCATTCGCCAGTAGTTGAATGGAAAATAATAAGACAAGCTACCACATGTAGAGACCTAGACGACCCATGTAGATTATGACTTCATGAAAAATTTGCTATCCTATACTTTAAAGAACCCCAACATCTATTAAACTGTAGAAGAGAAATAGCGAACAACTGTGTTCACAAGATAAAATCTACACTAGGATAGCGATACAAAATAATTTTAAAACTAACAAAAAGAATAGAAAATAAAATAAATAAATTAAATAAACATGAATATGCATAAACTATCACACATATATGTATATATATATATATATATATATGTACATACACATATATATACATATATATATATATATAAACTAACATAAAAAATCTCTAATCTAGATTTAAAACAGGTCAAGAAACTAGATTACCAGGCTAAATAGAGCACACACAAAGGAACACGTCAACCAGAGGTCAAATAGGCATTTTCCGGTAAGTGCATGTTCATTGGCTGATAGAAAGGGCGCGGTGAATACTAGAAAGCTGATTGGCTAACTAAAATCTCAATAAAAAGTACGTATATAAAAACGACAGACAACCACAAAATTCGCGCATAAGCCTGAGGAGTTCTAGAGTGGATGAAACGCGGAATATTCAGTGTAGCTTAATCGCCATATATATTTTATAACTTACTAACTAGCTCTACGTACGCATTGAGCACTTTTGAAGTAAATACTTACAGTTTACGCATAAATTTATACTGTCGTATATTAATTTTATGTGAGTAAATGAAGTATATATATACATATATATATATATATATATATTAGATTCACTTGCAATCCCTTTTTCAAATGATGAAATCGACAGATCCTCAAAAAAGTTGCAAGTAGGCAAACAAGCAATGTCCACATAGGTTTATATATATATATATATATATTACTTAATTACTATATATATATATATATATATATATATATATATATATATATATATATACACGCACAACAGTCTATATTCCAAAGTTCATGATGTTGACCATCTTACAATTTATTTTACTAATTCAGTTGACATTTACAATTCAATCACTTAATTCCATGTATTGCACTGTGTATCACATTGAGCGTCTTAAATAAGGCTTCGTATATATATATATATTACAATGAAATAAAGAATATTTCCGCAGAAATATATATATATATATATATATATATATATATATATATATATATATATATATATATATATAAACACACACATCCGATGGAGATATAACAGTCAGCTGAGATATGAATATATATTTGCCATTTTCCGACGGTGATAAAGGGCCTCTGACAAAACATTTGAAATGCATTATTCATGCGATATTTATGCTCTTTCGTAACAACTAAAGTGGTCGGCACTTTTCCGTGCCTTGCATACAGTGATTTTCTACTCACTAATTCCTCTGCTAACGTCAAGTCAGTATCGATTAAGAGAGAAATATTGTATACCCGGCTCTTCCCAAGGGACTTTCGGTCGGCAACATTTGGCTCATTTTGCACCATATAGGTCTTCAAGAATCGCTAGCGCTTAAAAGACGATACGATATTCTTATATTATCTTTTTTTTTTACATCTTAATCTTATAAAGCATTTTTTTTTTTTAAATATCCATTGTATCAAATATATGAACTATTGTATAAAATGCGATAATATTTTCCCATATTTATAAATGTATAACAACATTGTTTTGGGCTTTTTGGCCTTTTCATTGGCCTTTTGGTCAAGATCAAAGTGTAGTATCTGAACTTTAATTTTTTGTTCTCTCTCAGTGGAGGAAAATCCTTCACGACTGAGACAAGTTTTATTTTTGTTTTCTTTTCTCCACGTTAAAAAACGACCCTGGTATCTAATCTGTCCCGTAGGGAGGCATTGTAAATAGGAACAACATTGTTTTGGGGGTATAAAAGAAGTTGTGTGTGTGTGTGTGTGTGTGTGTGTGTGTGTGTGTGAATATACACAAGGTGTATACGGTGTGTTTAGGTATGATGGAAAGTCAATATGTATAGACTGGCGACTTCACATCTACTTTTGAAATGTTTATGCTGTAGCAAGTGAGACCTCCATCTATAATATAAATCCTACCTGTCTGTTTAAATGTATGTATGTATGTATGTATGTATGTATGTATGTATGTATGTATGTATGCCTAAAACTTTCAACAGAGGTGAGGGATTTTCACGAGATCGGTATCGTTTTAAAGTCGAACCTTCGGACGACAAATATCGAAAAATTGGCTAAAACATTAATTCTTTCACCCTCAACTGGCACTTTTCTAAAATGAGTGGCTGCTTTTATCGCCGATATTTTCGAAAGTCATCCCCTCTTTTCGATTGACTAGCCTTAATTTAAACCTCCGCCACTTCCGCTTTGGCGATGGACGCAAGGGCAAAGACGTCACGTTTTTTTCACGTTCTTTTCCTTCTTCACGGTAGGGTTCGAGCCTGCCTGCCTACTACCACACTTTTTTCACAACAGACACCTCCAAACACCCGGGCAACGCCGGGCACCTAGGCTAGGCATTTAGATAAGATAATATATTGAAAGAAATATATATTAAACTACTATTAAATCTGAAAATTATTAAAACCCGACTCAGCGAATGTCGTTTCCTTTCCCCGTTGAATGTTTTTAGAAATCCGGATTTGGATTTTTATAATCTATATAATTATAAAACTCAAATGATCTTGTAACGGGTGTTGTATCCCAACATCCGGTATACGATTCCGGTTGCACATGCGTACATAAACATAAACCCATAACAGCGTAAACAAATAAACACAAATCGCGGGACGGGTTTCGTCCGAACAAACGGACATCCTTAGAAAAGCGAATATCTTAAATTTATTGAATAAAAAAACTTTAAGATATGGGAAGCAAATGCAAAACGTGATTACAAACAATACGTATAATCATCGACCTGTTTCATATATACGATATATATTATACTAAATAATCAACGCGACAATAAAACGTATTGTTTTACTATGTACGTTTTCAGCATCCCAATATTTTTTTCGCGTTTAAATTATCCAAATAAACAATTGTTAATACTTTCTGATTTTTTTTACATTCGTTCATTTCCGTATTACGTTTAAGTTATTTTAACGCAATTTTCTTACAAATAAATCTATTTTAACCTGTTTACAACCATAAGAGCATTTTACAACGGCGATTTACCCACCGCTTTCCTTTTTTTTTTGATTTATTCTCCACTTTTTAATACACCTTTCTTAAAAACATTCATACATTTTTTCTTACACTACCAACATAAATAACCTCCAAAATATGTTTTTTTAAAATTCGTTACAAATAAATAATCAATGCGACAATAAAACGTATTGTTTTACTGTGTACGTTTTCAGCGTCCCAATTGTTTTTTTTTCGCGTTAAAATTAAAAGATATATCAAAATTTGAATTTAACTTCAAGTATTATGGTATCTGTTCAGTGCACATTTACTTATAAGTATGGCAAACCATTTATAATTCAATGGCTGTAAGTTTTTTTTTTCAAAAATAAACAATTATAAACAGAACGACTCATAGAAATCTATCTATATTCTTCTTTCATTTTAATATACTTTCATAGAAATGTTTTTTTTTTTTTTTACAAGGAGGTCACCACTTATCAAGGCCCGGAAGCCACTCAGGGATAAGGGTTATTGCATGTACAGTACGTTGATTTCATAAAGTGTCTACTTAAGGGGGCGGTTCATCAGGAATTTGTTTACGTTGGATTTGAAGACATTCAAGTTGTAGACAGGTGGGAAACAGGCAGACGGAACAGAGTTCCACTGGCGTGCTGTTCTAAGAAAGAAGCTGTGTTCATGGAATCAACGTTTTGATTTAGGCACAGATAGAGAGTGGGGAAAATTTTTGACAGTGGCTTCTGTTATGTCACAAAAAATAATTTCTTTATGTCACAAGTGTAACGCTCATACATTAATTCCATAGCTAACATGACATACTGACCCAACGGGTCACGGGTAGTATAGTTATTTTCTAAGAGTGAAATTTACTATTAATTTAGGTTTTTATAGATCTTTCCGGACAAAATTTTTTTTAACTTGTAACCAACATGGTGTTTGGAGTTTTCTCTATAATTTTATCTATTATCATCGTTTTAAATAGCTTAAATCTGTTATATATGATAAATCTGAAATCGGTAATGGGGAAAGAAAATGAAACACAGTCATGTTTAATTTTATAATGAAGAAAGGGTTGTCTAATCACTAACCGTATCAATATATTTATGTATTAATTTGAAAACCCTGCCAGGACACCTTCCAGAAATGACATAATTTTTCTTAAAATTATAATGTTGATAGTGAGGAAGGAAAGACACCCAGTAATGTTGAAATTTATCGTGACAATGTATTTATGTATTAATTTGGAAATCCTAATGATCCATCTTCTAAAATTTACCTAATTTTTCTTAAAATCATGGTGGCCTTGGTAGGAAGAGAAATTATTTGATATATGTTGTACAGTACCTGCCGAAAGCGCGTGAAATTGTTTTATATATGTATTTACATTACCCGTCTCAGGGTAGATAAAATCATTTTAAATATGTCTTGTACATTACTCGTCCTCGCGAAGGTAAATTGTTTCATGTACATGCTGCAAATGAACTATCTTAGAGAAAGGGGCAGTTATTCTATACATGTGTTTTACCCGTCCTAGGGTAGATAAAATATTCTTTTGCTTGGGATAGCAAATGATACATAGACATCCAAAATTCCGGTATCCTAAGAATAATAGGTATGTTAAAAAGTAACTCCATTTACTCATTGTTTTATACGGTCCCGACCAACGCCGGGTAGCTCTGCTAGTCTGTTATAAATGTCAACATTAAGCTCAGACAATGGAAGCGATCCCTAGATTACACTCTACTTGCGTGAAAGAGCATCCTACTTTTCTTTAATTTTTGTCCGAAGTTCTTGCAGATTTGAAATTTTATCTTGCGTAGCTGTTGCTTGATGTAATGCTATACGTTTTCGATAAGATTGAGGTCTGTAGATTGTGCAGGGCGATCCAAACACGGAATATCACGCACTTCAAGAGATCACTTGACATGACCAGCTGTGTGAATGGGAACATTATCCAGCATGAAGATGGCATGATTCAATGTTGCCTCTGTGTGTATACGAGTTTGTCCCGTAGGGACTCCGAAACAACTGGGCCGACACAAATATACGTTATGTATCTGGTAGTATTCTTAGATAGATTTTGTATCGATGATCTAAATAATCCGATGAAAGAAGCAACATGCGATTTTGTCCAAAGTTAACACCTTACACAACCTAACATCACAAGCGCATTTGAGAAACTTTATTACCACACAAGCAGAAAAGTCCGGCATATAAAATCAACAGTAGGCCATTTTAATATGACAGAGTCGTGTTTTAAATTAATGTTTCTGTTTAAAACGCAACTGAGCCATGATACTTGACTTTTTTCATTAAGCACAATTCAAGCCATTATCAGAGCACCAGCAGGACAGCCAGACATATTATATTTAAAATTTTGATTCAAGCAACTATATAAAAATAATTTTAGATAATCAATAGTAGATTCTCTACAGTTCAATGCAAACCACACTCTATTGTGGACTAAGTAACTGCGGGGAGACATGTGAAGCTTCCTTCCCGTGCACCGCGATGGGTTCCCAACTAGAGCAGGTAATCAATCGATTTGATGGAAAAATGATCGATTTCACCAATTTCGATGACAATAAAAATATGAGAGTGTGAAACATTCGTTGATCATTGTCGAAGACCGGACAATGTCCAGTCTTCCTACTAGTGTATATATATATATATATATATATATATATATATATATATATATATATATATATATATATATAAGAACAAGTAGTTAATAAAACATGCTAAAACACACTTTGAAAAAGAGTTAAAAACATATTTAATTTTAAAAAGGAAGCACTAAATAAGTGGATAGTCCTTAATCTGCGGAATTTCAAAGAAATACTTTCCTTCTTATTAGAGGGTAGGATTTAGCAAAATGCGGGATCGGATTTTGCCTGCAAAAGTATTTAATGAAACTACAAGTAAGTCATAGATATTACTTGATAACAAAAAGTGAAGCAGAGGGAATAGGGTGAAGAAAAAAAAATGATTTCACATGAAAGGATAGTCTGATGATGTAAAGTATCCAATGACGGTAAACTACAAAAATGCCGAATCCAAGAAAATTGGTTAAATTTCCATTCGCACAAGGAAAATCCAAGGGAATCGCGTAATTGGAAGATGGTCCAAAACACACACACACACACACACACACACACACACACACACACACACACACACACACACACACACACACACACACACACACACACACACACACACGCACACACACACACAGACACACACACACACATATATATTATGTTAATCAATTATAATATAATATAATTTAATAATAATAATAATAATAATATATAAATCAAATACGTTATATATATACATATACATATATATATATATATATATATATATATATATATATATATATATATATAGTAGTAAGTTATGAAAATATATATTAAGATACAAAGAATTGACCGCATTTAATTCTTGTGAGAATTCGTAAGGCTTATGCTTCGCGAGAGTGAAACGCAGAATATTCTGTGTAGCTTAAATGCCATATATATATTTTCATAACTTACTACCTAGCTCTACTATGTATTGAACACTTAACCAATGTTGTGTCCCTTAGCAGAGTGACACGGAGCTCTGTCTTCCATAAACTTGGGCTATTTTACTACTTGAGAATATTGGTAAGAGTCCTTCATGTAATATTGAAACATATTTAGCAGAACTGATGTTTTCCTTACACTTCACCATATCTGATCGACTATCATTCCAAATTGCCCTCCATACCATAACCGAGAAATCCTCATGTTTCAGTATTAGTTTCAGTTTTTTTTAAAAATCAAACTCTTGCTGAGGGAGCCTTTATACCCATACTCTTCCACTATCAGGAAATAATGAAAATTCTCATCAGAGAAAATGATATAGGTAAAAATGGTCACAGGTCTCTCCACCGTCTCACGAGCCCAATTTTTTCTGACATTGGCAAGACGAAGAAGAGCTTTCCTTCCTGCAGCTCTCATAGCTGTACCTATCATTGCAGCCCAGCTCGTGAAGATACCTGACAGCTGTTTTTTGACGGAGACCAGATTACATTGAAATATCAGAGACTTTGGATAGAGGATCCTATTCAATATTTCTTTACACAAGGCGCAAGATTCTTTCTGAGGGCCAAGGGCGATCTGGATAAGGTTTTGTGCACTCTTTGTCCCCTCTTGTGAATTGTACGATCACTCTATTAACAGTATGTTGTGTCGTGGAACAACAGTGAAAATAAGAACAATCAAGTCGAGGTTCGGTTACGGAACAAATGTATTAACAATAATGTACAAAGATACGAACGCGTGTATATCTGCTGGGCACTCGGCTAGCAGTTGAAGTGCAGTCGCATCTCTCTCACCGGTGTTGGAATTACTAGCGCTATTTATAGTGCTGATCAGTGTAAATTCCTCTGTTCAAGGAAGGCCGGTATAACACCCCCCTTTGAAAATATCCCGTCTGGGATTAATAACATTTTTGTTTTGGGCTCACCCTAATCAATTCAACTTCAACTTGAATGGCTGCTATTACCATATCCTCCAATGGTTCTGTCTGCTTAGGTATTAACCTTGATAACCCATATGCATGACCAAATTTTTTAGATGGTACATAATCCATTTGAAAATTGTAATTCAGAAGTATGGTACCCTATCTTCGGAGTCTGTTCGCCGTATGGTGTGGTAGTCCTTTATTCGATCCGAAAATCGTTAATAATGGTTTGTGGTCTGTTTTTAACCGAAATTGCCTACCGTGCAGGAAACGATGAAATTTCTTTACTGCGAATATAATGTTTAGCACCTCTTTTTCAATTTGTTAGTAGTTCTTTTCGGCTGGCAAAAGTGATCAGGATGAATGTGCTATGGGTGTCACTTTTCCATCATCCATTTTGTGTAAAATGTATGCTCCTATGCCATAGGAACTGGCATCGCTTGCAACTATAATTTCACGCTTGGGATTATAATGTGCCAGAAATAAGTCAGACGTTAAAGTCTCTTTAATTTCCCGAAATGCTTCTTCGCACTCTTGCGTTCAGACCCATTTTTGGTCTTTCGTTAACAGTTCATTTAAAGGCGACCTTAGTTTATGCATATTTGACACAAATACATTGTAGTAATTTGCCAAACCTAAGAAACTTTGTAAAGACGCAATATTTTGTGGAGCGGGCATATTCTTTATTGCGCTCGATCTATCTGGATCCGGCCTCCTTCCATGTTTATCGATTATTTGCCATAAGTATTTTATTTTCTCCATGAAAAATGTACATTTTCCTTGTTTTAATTTAAATCCGTAATCCTGGATCCTTTTGGATACGTGGTTTACATGAGCTTTGTTTTGTTCCTTGCTAACGCTATTCATTAGCACATCGTCCATGTACCCCACTGCGAAATCCAACCCATTTAACATAATGTCCATAATTTGCTGAAAAATCGCAGGGACGACTTTGACCTCAAAAGCAAGTCTGTTAAACGTGTACAATACCTTATGGGTATTAATACATAGCAGCTTTGAATACTCCTCATCGACTGGAACTTGTAAGTACGCGTCACTGAGGTCGATTTTAGAAAAATATTTCCCTCCACTCAGTTTCGCAAATATCTCTTCAGGGTTCGAAAGATGATAATGGTGATCTTGTAATGGCCTGTTTAAGCCTGTCGGGAAGTCGGCGCAAACCCGAATCTCCTTACTCTTCTTTTTGATGTAAACCGTTGGTGCAGCCCACTCACTGTGATCAATTTTTCCGATGACACCCATGTTTTCGAGTCTTTCTAATTCACCGTCTATCTGTTCTATAGCGGCGTATGGAACATTTCTTTTCTTTCTGAACACTGGCGGTTCATTTACTTTTACGTCAAATTTTGCTAACGCTTTTGTACACCTTCCCAAACCGCCTTCAAATACGCCTGGGAAATTCTCTTTTAACTTCCTCTTAAGTTTTTCTTCCTCCACATTCGAATCCTAAACCTTTTGGCAAAATGAGCTTAAAGGCAGATCCCATAGTCTAAACTTTTCGAACAGATCAGTTCCAAACAGGTTGTTTGATTTTCGCATGGCAAAAATTCTTGTTTTTTCGGCCCTGTTCTAGAAAAAAATATTCGTCAATAATTCTCCTTCGAAGGTACTTTTTTCGCCACTGACGCTTCTTGCCGTTTTATGTGATTTAATCATAGTGGATCTCCCAAGCTTCTTCCATGTCTGTACATTAATAATGGAAATGTCAGACCCACTATCAAGCTGTAGCCTTACTTTCTTTTTAAACATTTTGACCTATACATATTTCCGGATATTTAGTTCCTCAGGTTCAATTTTCGTAAGTTTAATGGATGTCTTTCTACCACATTTTTTTCTACAATGCGATGCTTTTATGCCCTTTCTGGTGGCAGTTGTCACATTGTTTGAATTTGTTACAAATGTTTATTTCCACACCTCCAACATGGTTCAGGTGGATTTCCTGTTTCTTTCTCTGGTTATTTTTTGAAGTCGAATTTTTCTTTTGATAGATCTTTTTAATATGCGACACTCCGCTTTCCTCTATGTCACGACTGTCTTGCTTCAACGCAATAAACTGTTCAGTCTTCGCTAAGTTTTATAGTTTTAAATTCGGTTCGTTTTCGAGTTTATTTAAAACACGACGCCTGATTTCAGCGTCTTTATTTAAGGTCAGCCCTTGCACAAATATTAAACATTAAAGTTATCTGATGATAATTCCTCCAGTTTAAAATCGTCGCAATGCTTGTTCACTATACTTGCATAAGTAGTGTAGTCGTCTTCCTCTCTTCTAGTAACATTCATACATTTATATTGTCTATGGAAAAGATACGTTTTTGCAGAAAACAGTTCTGTAAGTAGCGTAACTGTTTCTTGGAAGCCCAACTTACTGGTCTTTTTTGGGAAAATAAAGTTCACGAACTTTGTATGCTCGGCTGTTCCACATTTCCTTAGCAAAAGCCTAACTTTTTTTCGCGTTTGACGAGGTACTATAATCCGATATAAAAATATTCTCATATCGTCTATAGTACTGGACGAAAGTGACATCGTCTTCTGGATTATAATTGAAATTTTCAATAGCGGCCCACACAGCTGTTTGAGAAAATGCGTTATGATTATCGCCCGCTTTAGTAACTGTGTCGCCTCCAGAATTTTTGTTTGTTCCTCCTGTGTTTTCATCAATATTTCCTCGAAGCGTTTCTGTTGTTGAAGCATAAATCTCTCTTCTCTTTCTTCTTGTTGTTGAATTTGCTGCTTTTGCAACGCGAGATTTTGCTCTGCCTGGAATTCGAACAATTCCAACAGTGAATCTTTGAATTTCGCATCCATCATACGAATTCAGTTTACAATTTAAGCTTGTATTAAATAAATATCCCTTAGTAAAAAAAATCAACCAAGTTTTCGTTCCCAATTCTTTTGTTTGAAGAACAACAGTTTAGCAGTCGTTTTGCAACTTAATTTGTTGAACGCTATATTTCTAGTCTTATTAGAAACAATCCAGGGAAATAACATTTGTTTAACATTTTTTATTTACACGCGTTTTTACATAGCAAAAATTAAATCCGTCGCTTTAAATATCCGACGAATTCGTATGCGAAACTTTTAGTTTTTTTTCACCCTCTTTGCCTTTTGAAAAAAAAATGACTTGATTCTTTACGTGTTTGCTAATCACAAATGACGTACGCGAATAATTATTTTTCAACGGTCTGTCTCTTTTTCTCTTGACAAAGTCAAGCATGTTTTTTTTTCAAATCCCAGATATTATCGAAATAACGATAAGCTTACACAGTATTTGCTAGTTGGTTTTGGACATTTAACTTTGCAGAAGAAAATTCTTACCGTAGGAAAAATTGTTTCTGGTGAAGAAAAAATGAACCCTTTTTCCCTTTCTAAAACACTAAGTAAGTGTGTTCAATTATTAAATAATTGATAACATTCGCGTTTTTCGCTGTAGATTTTGGTAGCAAGTTTTTTCCCGTCGCCAAATGACTATTTTAGTAATCAATTCACTGTTAATCCTTGCGTATCCAAATATCTGTTGAAATGACGAAGGTGTTCTGCCGTAAAGATTTTACGAATCATTATTTCAATCACTTTTGGTGATTCTCTGCAATGATGGTCGTTTCGATTCCTTGTCGCCAATCTGTTGTGTCGTGGAACAACAGTGAAAATAAGAACAACCAAGTCGAGGTTCGGTTAAGGAACAAGTGTATTAACAATAATGTACAAAGATACGAAAGCGTTTATATCTGCTGGGCACTCGGCTAGCAGTTGAAGTGCAGTCGCATCTCTCTCACCGGTGTTGGAATTACTAGCGCTATTTATAGTGCTAATCGGTGTAAATTCCTCTGTTCAAGGAAGGTCGGTATAACACAGTAGAAAGAGGTATTGAAAGATTTCCTGTCATTTTGCGTTGACTAAGACCGTCTTCATGTTGAGCCACAATTTGTCCTCACAGAAATTCTGAGAGGTCTGACGCTCCTTTGGTTTGTGGCATGCTTCAATGTTGTTAGATGCAATTTTAATGAGATACATTCAGCACTATTCTTATCTGTAAATAACGATAAGCATATGTTAATCTTAAGAAAAATATTTATTTTAGTGTCTGTTTTCTCTTTGTCATGTCCTTGTATTTGTTTTGTGGATTCGGAGATGGCTCGTCGATCTGATCAGAGCTCTGAAATATCTCTCGGGTGTAGTGTGCCTGTTGAATGGTTCTGTAATGGAATTGTAAACTAGTCTGTCTTTTTAAGCAGCACATTATTTCCCATGTTTTTGAATGCGTACAGATTCGTGAAAAATGATTCCTTTTTTGTTGCATGCAGTACACCAGGACCACTGGTTTTTGGCTAGGTTTCCCACAAGACTTTGAAACCGAACTGTTTGAGGGACATTTTCAACCCCCTCCCCATTAATCCCTTTCCATCGCTCCCTACGTTTATTTTGCCTTTGACCAGCTCACTGTAAAGGGGCTGTTTGGGGAGTTTTAGATCTGACATACGGCATATATGATCCGCCTAACCAGTCCGACTTTTTCAACATGGTGTATGCTACGGGGAGGGATATCTTAATCGGGCCAAAACCTCTCTGTCCGGTACCATGCCCTGCTATTTGATTCTAATAATTCCAGTGGCTTTAGTAGAACCACTGTAAATAAATCTTCTTTTCTTTCACGGTGTATCTAAAACCAAACAAAATTTTCATGAACAAAGTTTCTTTCCGAGAACTTCTGATTTGTATAACACATTATTGCAGAACAGCTTCTCTATATATTAAAACACCAAAATCAAAATCTCTATATATTAAAACATTAAAATCAAAATCTCTAGTAAAACCTTAAAATCAAAATCTCTATATATTAAAACATTAAAATCAAAATCTCTATATATTAAAACATTAAAATCAAAATCTCTATATATTAAAACATTAAAATCAAAATCTCTATATATTAAAACATTAAAATCAAAATCTCTAGTAAAACCTTAAAATCAAAATCTCTATATATTAAAACATTAAAATCAAAATCTCTATATATTAAAACATTAAAATCAAAATCTCTATTAAAACATTAAAATCAAAATCTCTATATATTAAAACATAAAAGTCCAAAGTCAACCAATACTTGGATAAGTGTTGATTTAAGTAATCAAATGTCCCTTTTATTTATTGCTGTCCGTTCTCTCACTGTATAATTCACCCTCTAACTGACACTTTCATTAACACTTATCGTCAATGACTTTTGTCGTGATAAGTGGTCACTTATTAGCTAATAAAGTAGTGATGCGACGATTCTAAAATTTTCCCCGATTCCGATACAATTACCGATTCCATACTAAATTTCCAATTCCGATACAATTAGTGATTCCGATTCCGATTCTTATAAATCCTTAAATATTTAACTAGAATGTTATTATTTTTCCCGATTAACATAAAAAGCGTGTTAAATCTGCATATATTTTCTCAAACATAGAAAAACAAAAACATTTGTGTTTGTGAGTGGGCGTGGTGATTATATATTTTACCTTTACTCGTAGTTTAAAATCAATAAATATTTATAATTTTATTATTACTAACAGCGAGGGAATGTTTTGATTTCAACAGAATCACATAAAAAAAAAAGATAATTAAAAAAAAAAAATCGTTTTGGCATCGGAAGAGAGGCATAATCTTTTATTTTTATTTTTCCGATTCCGATTCCGATACTCCAAAAAGTTTCGAGTTTTCCAATTCCCGACTCCGATTCTGATTAATTGTTGCAACACCAACATAAAGGTTTCATAACACAGAAAATTAAAAACTTAGAACGTACAGTGTAAATGAAATCAATAATATTATACTAACAACCATGGCCTCGCCTTTCTTTCCGGTTCACGCGTGATTCAAGAATAGGCAGAGACAACGATTTTGACACATGAAGACTAAATCAACTATTTCTGTGAGGAGATCTTTTCGGTAGCGACGCGATGTCTATGCACAATGCACATCGACAGCTGAAAGCCATGAGGGAGGATGTGATGGTCGAT
Organism: Euprymna scolopes; assembly: GCF_053919585.1. Taxonomy (NCBI): domain Eukaryota; kingdom Metazoa; phylum Mollusca; class Cephalopoda; order Sepiida; family Sepiolidae; genus Euprymna; species Euprymna scolopes. The sequence continues at coordinate 152,125,077 of NC_136482.1, read as the reverse complement.
ATTAGTAGAAAAGAACAAATTTTCAACTACTGAACTCGATGTGAGGCACGCAAGCACCCCTACCTCACCAGCCATTACCCCCTCTCTCTCTCTCTCTCTCTCTCTCTCTCTCTCTCTATATATATATATATATATATATATATTAGTGTTGGGACGATTAACCGAAATCAGAATTGGGAATCGGAAAAATCGGAGCTTTTAGGGGTATCGGAATCGGTATCGGGAAAATTTGAGTCTATTATATTTGATTTTGTTTTTATAAAACACCTTCCACTGCTTGTAGTAATAATAAAATAACAAATATTTATTGATTGAAACTTCCAGTAAAGCTAAACTCTCTAGATCACCCCGTCACTAGTGTGTTATTACGTTTGAGAAAATGCATACACATTTAAGATGCGTTTTTACAGAAAACGAGACAAAAAAAAAAATTATAGTAAAATATTTATATGTTTATAAAGCATCGGAATCGTAATTGTATCGGAATCGGGAATTTAGTACAGAATCGGGGAAAATATTGGAATCGTCCCATCACTAATATATATGCGAGACTCATTCCAAAACTAAAGCCTACTGTATTTTTTTGTCTTTTTTTTAATTAAAAAAGTCGAAGGGTTACGACGGCGGAAGTGATACCATTGAAACGAATGATCTATTGTGTACTAGAATTTATTTTTCTACACAATCACCACTATTTTCAATGTATTTTGGCCATGAATTCAATGATGTATCTCTGTTTCTAACGCACGTTCATGACAAGGGTTGCTTTCTTAGAGTTCCACACCGACACTATCTGTAACAGAGATATGAAACTTTTATATCACGAATGCACAATTGCAGTCTTCATAACAATGCAATTTACAATCCGCTCTGATCCATTCGGGTAAAATAATAATAATAATAATAATAATAATAATAATAATAATAATAATAATAATAATAATAATAATAACTAGCGAGACCTGTGAAAATTCCACAGGGGACTCATTCATATGTGATATATTGATGTTGTCATTCTGTAGATGTTCAGTGTAAATGGAGACGTTCTAATATTATTGTAGCTTTTTTTGTTAAAACTGCAAAAATATTTATCTAAGCTAACACGAATGCCAGGTAAAGCCCGGTCGTAAAGTGTGCTTAAATATGATATTTTAATTCTTGCAGATTTCGTATATATTATTATACAGTTAATGTTCCATCGATTTTTATGTTATAGAGTTGAGATTTCAAAAAAAAAAAATATATATCCATATGACTTGGGTGCATTAGCTCGAATCGAAACCAAAATAAACACACACACACACACACACACACACACACACACACACACACACACACACACACATATATATATATATAATTACACACACACACACACATATATATAATATATATATATATATATATATATATATATATATATATATATATATATATATATAACCTGACGATAACTAAATCGAAACCGAAACAAACTTTATGAAGAAGTCTTGATAAAATTATTTATAAACAAACAAAAAAGATGATTTAAGTGCCATCAGCTATAGTCGAAACCGAAACCAAAACTTATGAAGAATTCTTGGTAAAATTAGTTATGACAAGAAATAGAAAAACATAACAATTAAACACCTGGATGTAAGCGTGATACACAAAAGAACACACACGCTATCGTATTTATATATAGTTAATAAAAAAAAAAAAGAAAGCATTACTTTTAGAACGCCCCCAACCCTGGTTTTACTTGTTCAATTGATAGCGAGTCTGAGATTTACTTGGCAAGGGAGTATATTCAGTGTTTTCTCTTTTCAATTAAACTCCAGCCATTTGGACGACGAGGCATTAGTTTTACATCTTTAAGAAAGATTTTCGATTATGCAACCTGCTTTTAAACGAATAGAATATTTATATTAAACGTCGTGATAAATGTCAATAACATACTAATACTAACAAATATTAGCACAAACTATAAAACGATGTTGGAAAACTACAGGTGTGATACTATAAGGTGGATCTGAGTCACTAAGTACCAAGAGGGAGGTAACAATAGACAAAGGAATAGGAAGCGTACGACAATAAACAAAGAGATGGGCAGTAGCAAATAATGAATCTTTAGGTACTTTTAGATCGAGCCTTTTTGATTTGACAATGACAATAGAAACCCACAGAACAGATTAAACAGGGAAGGGCAGCTTCCGGTAGCCGGGGTGGGAGCGACTTCAGATACCGACACAGAGAGTTAGTTGACAACTAGATGCCCTTCGTGGTGGATGGGAGTTGATTGCGACAACGGTTTTTAGAGTTGACTGCGAAACAGATAGAGACGAATTGCGGCTGACAGACGAACGTAACATCGATAGAATGGGGAGAAGACACACACACACACACACACACACACACACACACACACGCGCGCGCGAGCCCAATAGTCAAATATATGTGAAACATTGCGTTGTGTTTTTCGTGTTTTTTTTTTTTTTTTAAATATTTCTACTTTGTGAAATCACCTGTGTTCCCATCGACAGTCGCCAGCGACCATAAGAAGAATAGTTGAACAAAAATCTGCGACACACGACGTTGGGAGTCAGCGATCTGTCGGGGGCTACACACGTCTGGTCACACAGGAAAGTAATCTCTCATTTTAAAATCTAGATTTTCTCGTTACTTTTCAAGTACTATTTTGGAGTTGTTTTCCCAGCTTGTTGGCACGCAATCATCTGACAAAAAAAAAGTGAAATCTCGTGTTGCGTTTGGCTTAATGATCCAATGTTTATTGAAAAATATTGTTTGATATGTACCCTTTATTGATTTGGTACTATTTGAATTTAACGAACTGAACACGTCTTTAAAATTCCATAAAATAACAAAATTCCTTTCAACACTGAACAAATTTACTGATCAAATTACATATTTTTATACATTTTTAAAATGAATGATAACCTGTTATGACGTATTTGATACGTATTTCTCTCCTTACATTTGAAATTTCTTTTATTCTAAACAAAAATAAATCTTTTGATTAAGTATCAAATCCCTAAATTATAACGTGCATCTTTAACTGATACTTCAATATTAAAGTTAGATTGAGGGTTCAGGTTTTATATAAATCAAACATAAAATTCTACCACCATATTCATGTTTTCGAGGTTTTATTTCAAAATACTCTGGCAAGGGAGACAACCGCATTATATATTTACTAAAAGTTGATGTTATCTCGCAAAAGAAATAAACTATTTACTAATGCTGGGACGATTAATTGGAATCGGAATTTGGAATCGGAAAAATTAATAACATCTACATTTGAACCAGACTAAAATTAAAACATATTTAAACATTCCTTGCGTTTGATAAAAAAGAAATACAAAATATCATAACGATGAAATTTATTATATCTCTTTTTATCAAACGCAAGGAATATTTGGTATTTAATAAAATATGTATACGGAAGCTAATAACAGTGTTTTTTCATTACCGATTACTATAGCTGATAGAAATCTACTCAAGAGTCCAATACTCAAACACTTTGGCCCAACATTCACAGGTTACACGAATGCCAATAAATATGTACAGGGTGAAACGATAAAATTGTGGCCAAGGAAAAGATGACATGGTACCATTTCCGTTTGATGAAAACTGGTGTTCTTTTTTTTGTACGAGATCATCTACTAGTTGGCCAGTTGTGTACAAATCCCAAGAGCTATAGGAGCCTTCTATCATGTCTGAAAGTGACACAATGTTCAACGAGTGAGATCGGAGATGCGCCACTGTACAACTCATGCTCTCTACCGATACAACAACAAGAGCATTGCCAGCACCCTCAAAATGCAAGTACGGACGATTCAACGCTTGAGGACACAGCTTAACGAAGTTTCCGGCCACAGTTATGGTCCTTGGTTGGATTTCAAGTGAGTGCCACACCTTGATTATGTAGTAGAACTGACATCTATTTAATGTGGTCGCCTTCAGCCTCAATCACTGCCTCGAATAGCTTCGAAGTCGGCTTGAAAGTCAACACCAGTGTGTATCTGGATGTATTGACGGGTATTGTGATCCCTAGTGCAATCATGTGGCCGTGTACAGACCTTGGGTGTGGTACCAGGATTTGGCGCCGGTCCACAAGTCCAAAGAGACTCAGGCTTGGCTTCAGAAGTAGTGCTTCGACTTTGTACCCTTCCCTTACTGCCCTTTCCTCTTCCCCCGGTCTGAACCTACTGGACTACTTCGTTTGCTCATACGTCGAGAACATCACCAACATGACCTTTCACATCACCAACATGACCTTTCACATCACCAACATGACCTTTCACATCACCAACATGACCTTTCACATCACCAACATGACCTTTCACATCACCAACATGACCTTTCACATCACCAACATGACCTTTCACATCACCAACATGACCTTTCACATCACCAAAATCAGCCTGATCCCATCTGACGAATATTCGCCGAGCTTCTGCCGGCGACTGGTGGAAAAAGCATGCTTTTAGTTCCGGACCTCTATTGAGGCGGTGATTGAGGCTGAAGGCGGCTACATTGAGTAGATGTCAGCTCTACTACATCATCAAGTTTCCTGAAATGTTTTTTTTTCAATAAAAGTTTTAAAATAAAGCTGTAGTGTTGTTTTCTTTAGGGCAACAACTTTATCGTTCAACCATGTAGTAAATACTACCAAGCCTCCACAATGAAAATTGGGTTTACTCTAGCGTACAAATTTCCCACATCTTCCAGTAGCCTTTATCTTTACATTATCAGCATTAACCCATGCATGGAATATTGTTGCCACATCTGGACTGATGCAGCGATCACTAGTGTATATAAATCTATTAGGATTTTTGATAAATAATAATACTTTTAAATAAAAGATTATACGAATCGTTAATTTTATAGTTTATTAGCTGATGTATCCGGCGTTGCCCTTTATTAAACGTAACGTTAAATTCCTTAAATAATGAAGTAAAAAAAAAAAATCCGTAAAGAAACTGAGACATGTGCATGCAAATATTATGTTTTTTGTAAACAGTTCATTTTTTATAAGTTAAAAAAAAAAACACTTGACGAGAATCTAAGCTAAAACCTAAAGACAGTGAGTCTAGTATGATAACCATAAGGCCAGCCTGCGACGATCTTTAAAAACTGTTTTCAAACTTACTTATTCTTAACATAAGGATCCTGTAATGTGAACGATTCGCGCATGCGCAGTCGTGAAACATTTGACAAGCAGATAAAAATCCGATGACCCTAAGTATTAATTTTTCAATTTTTAATTATCGGGGGTATTCAGAGACAAAACTTCACTAAGATCACTCCCAAACTCATACACTAAAGTTCTGTAAATTTTAAAGAACATCTGCCCAACTGTTTCGGAAGGAACTCACACACGCAGACAAAATTGCATTTATATAATTGTAGAGATATTCAGATCATTCCTAGACAAAAAGAAGATGCAAGTTCTTCTCGATGATCGTACATCCGAATTACATGACATTAATGCAGGTGTAATCCAAAAGTCGATCCTTGCATCTTTATTTTGTCTGATCTTCATAAACAGTCTCTTTTTTCTTACATAGAAGCCACCAGTTATCAAGGCCCGGAGGCTATTGGAGGAAACGGATTACTGAGTATACGGTAGTCAATGGGACAATATCGTAGTAATCGTTAGTAGTGGAAACTTGGAAAATTGGATAACTTAAGGAGACGGCTCATCCAGAACTTGTTTACATTGGACTTGAAGACGACCATATTTTAGTCAACTGGAAAGCAAGGAAACGGAGAGTTCCACAGGTGTGTAGCTCTGAGAAAAAACTTTGTCATGGAATCTACGTTTAAGTTTAGGTACAGATAAAGAGGGGAAATTATTGATAATGGTTTCAGCTAAACTAATGTTTCTCGTGAAAGTTTGGCGAGGGGCCATAGATTAGAGCTCAGACGAGCACTTGCCATAAAAATAACGATAAAGCAGAGACAGGCTCGCAACGTCTCTTCTGTGCGAAAGATTTTGTCGGGAAGAGAAAAGGTCACTTCTACTAAGCTACGAAGTCTATTTTGAACTCCGCCAAGCAGGATAAGTGCTTTTAGCAGCTCCTGCACAGATGTGGCCACAGTACTCCATCCTTAGAGTACTTGGCTCTTATAGAGGTAGAGAATTGGATCAGCAGTGAGATATCTACTAGAACGGTAGAATGATCCCATAATTTTTCTAGCGACTTTAGCAACGGATTTGATGTACGTGTTCGACTTCAGATCAAACTCAGAAGCTTGTCAAAACATGAAGGTTCCCCAAGACGAGAGCCATTCATTTCAGTTGATGCCAACCAGGATCAGAGCGTTGATGATGTAAGGAAAGAAGCTTTGTGTTCGAGATAGATGTGCGTACAATGGACGGCCACATATCCAAGGCTATGTCTGATTTAAAAAAAACAAAAAAACAAAAACAAAAAAAACACATCCAGTCTATAGTAGAAAAGGGGATATAATAATTTGGTAGCTTTAAAATACAAAACTCCTTTCCTTTACTCATTACACGAAACATTTTAAACTACCGATTTCTCTAGCTAATAGCACGCTATTACTATCTATCTATCTATCTATCTATCTATCTAATTGTCTATCTATCTATTTATCTATCTCTATGCCTATGTTTTTCTCTTTTTCTTCTAATTTTAATCCTCCCTCTCCTTATCTCTAACTCTCTCTATCTCCCCCCTCTCTCTCTCTCTCGGAAGTATACACACACACACACACATACACACACACATATATATATTTAGTAATTTATAAAATATATATGGCGATTAAGCTACACTGAATATTCCGCGTTTCATCCACTCTAGGACTCCTCAGGCTTATGCTCATAAGCCTGAGGAATCCTAGAGTGGATGAAACGCGGAATATTCAGTGCAGCTTAATCACCATATATATTTTATAAATTACTAACTAGCTCTACCTACGTATTGAGCACTTTTGAAGTAAATACTTAAAGTTCACGCATAAATCTATACTTTCGTATATTAATTTTATGCGCGTAAATTAAGTATATATATATATATATATATATATATATATATATATATATATAAAATTCTCAGTGCGGAATGGAGAGAAATGATACAACACGAGAATATCTCCTGACTGTAAGGCGCCAATTTAGAAATCAGATCTAAATTGGATTTTATTTTAGTGCAACTTTTCACATTAAATCATATCATATGACGGACGTGTAGATTCGTTTTTGCTTATATTTCTTTATATCTTTTTCGGAAAGTTGCGATTCGCTGCCATTCATAGCAAGTCTTGAAAATATCAGGAAACGAAAATGAGAGAAGGACAATTGACAAAGACATGCTTTCAATAAGTGCATCGCGAATTTGCAGACATTGATTTTGTTACATGACGTGCAGACCGTGAGTCGACGCCATCCTTGCGAAACGAATTCACGAATCTCTCTGTTCGTCGGTCGGTCTATTCGGATCATGTTCAGAATGCCAGTTTCATTGGTCAATCTCGTGCAAGTTTTAAATAGAATTTTCCTCGGTTTTCATTTTTTTTTTTTTTTACTTTAAAATTGTATTTTACTCGATCTGTCAAAGTCAGGTTTGAAATAGTATTTTCGGCGTTCGATCAAGCTTAAATCTGAAATTAAATATGTAGTCGCAAAATGCACATATTAAATATATACATCTCACGTTAATGATACGTTTATGTCGGTGTGAGTAAAAATTAAAGTACATGTAAGCCTAACAAAGATAGAACGCTGCAAATTTTGTTTAGCTTATTGCCCCCCCCCCTTTTTCTTTTTAAAACGTAATTAAGCTCGATTTTAGCTCTGTTGAGCGAGCTTCGAAACCGGTCAGCTGACACATTCATTTTTATTTTTTAATTTCACAATCTAAAATAAATAATGTTTAAATTTAGTCTTTACATAGCCATAATAAAATTTTGTACCCCGCAATATATATATATATATATATATATATATAAACTTTGGAACTTACCTGTTGGATTGGAAGTTTTTAATTCGACCGTGTTTGGATTTTACCATTCTTGGATTTTTTACCCTTCACCGGACTATCCATTCATGGGAAATCTTTTTATCATTTTTTCTTTTACTTCCTATTCCCCTTACCTCACCCTTTTTTTAATCAAGTAAGATCTTTTCATGCAAAATCCGATCCCGCATTTTGCTAATTCCTGCCCTCTGATAAGAAGGAGTGTATTTTTTCGAAACTCCGCGGATTAAGGACTATCCACTTATCTTGTGCTTCCTTTTTAAAATTAAATATGTTTTTAACTCTTTTTCAAGATGTTTTTTAATATGTTTTATTAACCATTTGTTCATATATATATATATATATATATATATATATATATATATATATATATATATATATATATATATTTCATGATTCTTTGAGCGATACAAAATTTATATAATGCAAACATGAAGGGAAGGCGAAAATTCATGATTAAAGTGTTAAAATAAAATCCACGTTTAAAATAAAATTAACGGGGTGAAGAGAATAAAAAGGGGAAAAAGAAAATGGGGGAGTCAGCTGACCGGTTTCGCCCTCGCTTTATCAAAAAGCTGCATCGAGGGATTTGAGACACGAATGGGAGTCGAGATTATGTACAGATAATGTTGTGTTATGTATGGGGAAAAACAAACAAAAAAAAAACGCAATAGCGTTATATTACACGAAGATCCTAGAGACTAATCATGCTCAAACCTAAGAGGCATTCCTTCTGCTTTCAGAGGGAAGGCCTTCCCAACCAAACGTGAATAGTCTCCAAGATCTTTTTTAACTGAAATAATGAGTGAGCACGACTCAAGATTGTAAAAGAATTCGTGCTAAAGTTCGCTGCACAAGACGGGGTTTTTTATAAGGTGGTCAGTAATTGAAGACCCGTATGTATTAGCAATTACGTCTGTTGTTTGGTATGTCCCATTTCTAATTTTTCTAGGTACGTGTTGTTGGACTCTTCCATCCAATCTTAATGTTGTTCGACCCACATAGTTGGCACTGATACTTCATTCAAAATTGTAGATTACATTATTATTATGATGGGGGGTAGAACATCTTTTCGAGAAGATGGTATTAATGTTATCGTAGAGAACACAACGCACACATTTAAAGCAAAATAACAATTTTGCACTGTTGAACGGATTTGTTTTGCAAATTTTTCACTTACTGCCCCCAGCCAAGGTAAACGCAGATATATTTGGCATTTATTGACCGTTTGAATTTTAGTTACAGAGGACTCTGCTATTTTCCTAAGTATAACTGACCTAATCACATCCAACGGGTACCCATTTTTGGAGAGGGTGTCAGTAATTATTTTTAATTCCTCATCCTATTTTGATTTGGAGCAGATCACAAGGGCACGATGTGTTAGAGTGCAAATTTAATTTATCTTATGTTTTCGGGGTCAAAATGAATCCCAACAGTTATACAGTCACGTGAACGTAGGTTTACGGTATATTGATGTAAGGTAACTGGATGGTGTTTTCGTTACCAATACATCAAGGAAAGCTTTGGACGAATTAGACTCTCCTTCATAAGTGTACTGTAACGCGGGATGCATTTTATTAAGTCAGGAGAAAAATTATTTGTCTCCGTTTGGTTATCGAAGAGGCAAAATGTGTCGTCCACTTAGCAAAAAGCATCAATGGTTCTATTGGTCCAGAGAGCAATTGCTCTTCATGGAAACCCACGAAAATATTCGCCATTATCGGGCCCAAAACTGAGCCCATCGACACACCTATTTGTCGATAGATTACATCGTTGAAACTGAATTCAACAGATATAGTGGCAAATTTCATCAGTTCAACGGATATACTTTCAAAAATGGGAGGAGGCGATATCTGACTACGATATATAAAATCTGTGCTGATATCTATAGTCTCTGAAATCGGGACGCAAGTAAACAGGTTGCTAATGTCGTAAGAACACATAAATTTATTAACAGCCTCTGAATAAAGTCTGCAAATAAAAACGAATCTTTCAAACAGTATTTACTGTAATATTTCAATAGTGGTTGAAGAATATTTAAGATCCATTTTGCAACTTTATGCTATGATGACCCTACCATAGACAAAATGGGCCTTAAGAGAATACCTACTTATGAGTTTTCGGTAAATTATACAATCTAGGGCGGATCGATCCTGAGGGCCTTATCTAATTAGCTATGTCCGATGGCAGTACACCACTCTTAACCCACTTAACTAATCTCAAGATTTTAAAGACATTGTACGATCATGAGTTGCGACAGGGCCCATTTTTATAAATTTATCCGTGTCGTTCAATATGGTAGACATTTTTTCGACATAATCATGATGATCTAGTATTACAACCCCTGAACCTTTATCTGGTCTAGTAATAACTAACGATTTATTTTTTTCGCAAAGTTGTAATAACTGAATAATGCTCTTTGCGCTATTTAAACTCTGAATGGGAAATCGGTGTACTTGCATAGCTATGGGCCAGGTCGTTTAATCTTGCTTTTAAATCCCTTACTTTAATTTCAGAGACTGGTGAAAGTTTTCCTGCTTGGGCATTGAGGATTTCAAATTCAGAAAATACCTCTTCCCGTTTGACACCAGGTAATGGTATACAAAAATCTAAACGATGATCAAGTATTAATAATTCAGAGATAGAAAGATCATGGGAAGATAGATTCAAGATGTTCTTGACAATATTGGAATTGGTAGTACATCTAAATTTCTTGTGCATTAAATGCGAAAACGGGCAGCTGACTCCCTCATTTTCTTTTTCCCCTTTTTATTCTCTTCACCCCGTTAATTTTATTTTAAACGTGGATTTTATTTTAACACTTTAATCATGAATTTTCGTCTTCCATTCATGATTGCATTATATATATTATTGCAACGTCTTGCCAGGCAAGTGCCACTCCCTCGGACATTTAAAGTCCATGAGCCCAAATGCCTGAGGGAGTATCGATAAAAGGTGATGTTACAGAGTCTTAGCTTTGTACGACAGTTAAATCTCTCTCTCGGTTCAAAATGTTGAGATCCAGCAACAAGCAAGAGCAAGATAGCCAGCAACAAATTAAACTGCAGACCAGCTTAATGCGGGTACTGGTCTCCCGCTTTATGGTTTTTTAAATCAGAGATTTGCTTCTCGTAGCAAGGTTGCCTTCACCACGGATTACGGTAGTCCTCTCCACCCAAACACATATATACATACGCACAAATATACACGGTGCTAGTTGGCCGTTGACCCCGAAAAAGGGTTCATTCGCCCTTTGAAAGGTCTAGTTTTTTTTATCCCTGAGGGAGACTAGCCGCCCTCCTCACCAAACAAGTCTGGTGGGGGAACCAGTTTAGTCGCCGGTGACCCGACCATGATGCAGGTAGTACTGGGTCACATGGTACCAGTAGCATATGAGATGACCTGACATTGTATGATATATATATATATATATATATATATATATATATATATATATATATATATAATATATTACAAAGTTTGTACTCATGTACAGATAACCTACATTTAAAATTTCTAGTGTTTAGACTAAAAATTGGTGAAGGAGTTCGGTAAAGTTTTCAAAGCTCAAATCGTTGAACTTTGAATCCTTGACAGCCAAATTTCTGTCCGAAAACCGATTAAAAAGATTTTCCCAAATCTCAATACCCCGTATGTCAAATTCCGAGTCTGTAGACCCTTATATATTTTATTTGGGTATTTTAAAACAAGGACATTTGAATTTATTGTTTGTCATCATCAGTAAATGATAAATATTGGACTGGCACATGCAATTAAGACTTCATACAGTGATATTGATGATAAGATCTCCGTTCCTCTTTTTATATATGTTCATTATACTAACTAGTCCTTTAGCAACTCGATTCGTTGCCAGGCAACCGAGATCAGATGAGTTCGTCACCGGGATCACAACGTAGTATATATCGGGGTGCGTGAACTCAGAAGCGGGTGATAACACGAGATCGTATATCATGTTGTGAAGTCAGAACGGGAGTTCTTGTTAGTGAGCAGATAGAAGTGTTATAAAATTGCAAGGTCTTACATCTACCAATATTTAAGTTACTCCCTTATTTGAAAAAGTCAAATATTTCAGATTTAGATTGAGTTTGATCCACAGAAAGTGACCTTCATTAAAGCGAGATTCCCTGAAATTCTATCCCTGCTGAGGAAATTAAGCTTAAGCCACACATATTAAACCGTTTCTAAAATCACCAATGTTTACATTTAGAAAATTGGATACTAGACATAAGATTTAGTAGCATTATATATTGATTTAAGCCACCCTAAAATTATCTGGTCTGGTTTGGAAATCACTATACATATATATACATATATATACATATATATATGCATATATATATGTATATATATATATACATACATATATATATATATATAAGTCGCTGATGAATTGTACTGATTCCAGTCAGCTTTTAATGGTTGATTCAATGCAATGAAACGACTGATCCGCCTTTGAAATATGTATAGATAGTTTTGATGTATATATGTATATATATATATATATATATATATATATATATATATATATATATATCATAATTTATGAATTAAAAATTTTTGGTTTGAAAAAGTTAAATTTCAAATATAGAAATTTTATTGTATGCATACAGTACACTAAAATATAGAGTGGTGATGGAGATTCGAAGAATACAGTATAGTAAACTATAGATTACTATACTGTATTCTTTGTCTTGCATACAATAAAATTTCTATATTTGAAATTTAACATTTTAAATCACAAATTTTAAATTTATAAATTATTATTTATTTGCTGTATCTAGTATATTGAGCAATTTTATTCAGCTAGGAAATATTTTGTAAGACCAATAATCACTGGATTTGCCTACTAGTAGATTACAAGGTCATTTGAGTTATATATATATATATATATATATATATATATATATATATATATATATTAATACATATGCATATATATACATATACATATATGCATATATATATGTATGTATATAAACACACACACACGCATATATATATACATATATATATATATATATATATATATATATATATATATATATATATATATATATATAATCCAAGATGGCAGCCTTCCTGCGAGTTTTCTTTGTTGGATTGAACGTCTTCTTTTGAGAGTGGATTCTTCTCCGAATATCATATTAAAGTAAGGTATTTATTTTATTTCGCCCCTTTCATCTTTGTGGTGAATGATATTTCATGATATTTGTTCGTCTCTGAAGTGCTGTGTGATGGCGTAATGGACTATATTTTCCGTCATATTTGTGAAATATATGTTAGGCAGCAATGGAAAAGATACAGGCATTCATCTATATTATAACAACAAGCAAACCGTTTTCCGGTCGTAAGATACGCTTAAATATTACATTTTAATTCATACAAATTACGTATTTATTATTATAGAGCCAATTCTCTATTCGATTAGTTTATGAGCCTAATATAAAAAGTAAAAAACAAAATGACTTCAGTGTCATCAGCTAGAATCGAAATCACAACACACACCTCTTCAGCCTCGTATCTTAACATCTTCAGACACGCCCATACCGCATATAAATAACTAGAAATAATAATAATAACACAGTTTAACCTGTGAATGTAGATTTGTGCATGTAAACAGGCTTAGTCCACTCCTCCTAGCAAGGTCAACTGTTATGTTTTCAATTTTGATCCCTGGAACGTTTTATCGTAATATCTATGTAATTACGCGGAATGTAGAAACTATGCATAAATAGAATTCAGCGTAATAGTAAAATGAAACTAACCATCTAATAAAAAATATAAAAAGTGAATAAGTAATTAACTAACGGTTGATTTTCAAAGGAATATGCAAATTAGTAAACCTTCATATAGTCGCCTGCATATTTATGACTATGTATATTAAAAAAAGTTTGTTGTTATAATTTTTATATAGAAATAATTTTAATATCAATATCAGAGAGAGAGAGAGAGAGAGAGAGAGAGAGAGAGAGAGAGAGAGAAAGAAAAAAAAGACGCAAGTTTATAAGTACGTAGAAGATAGGTAAACTACAAAATAATAAAAAAAGTGAACAAATATTATGGCTGTGAACTGAATCTATTACGTTGTCACTGGAATGTAACTTATCAGAGTATATCTATCTATCTATCTATCTATCTATCTATCTATCTATCACATGTGATATGAAAGTGAGAATTGTATTTTCCTTTATATTTTAAAATAATTTACGTATAAAATACGCTTATAAGCAAAATCTTCACGCAATGTTATGAAAGATAAACGTTTATTTATTTAAAGATAGATTCCATCCTCAGAACTTTTATTTATTTTTTTCCTTTCCATGGTGGTAAATTGAAGGAAAACACAATTGTGACTTTCATATCACGTGCGCCAAGCATCTTCTGCCGGCATTCGAATATAAAATCGCAGAGTAACAACACGCGGACTTTTGACTAACTTTTCTCTAATTTACCAACATGGAGAGGAAAAAAAAAGTAAAAATGTACTGAGTTCTGAAGATCACGTTAATCTTCGAAATATCAATTTTAAACAAATAAATGTTTGTTTATCCTTCGATAAGATAATAGATAAATTAAATGTTTGTTTATCTATTGCGTTGAAATTTGGCTTATAAATTTTTATTAGTAATAGTTTAGACGCCAGTATTACTTCCTATAATATATTAACCCCTATAATATATTAACCATCTATCCATTATATTACACTTAACTCTAATAAAATGCATAGTAAACAAGTTAATAAATTAGATATATTTAGAAAATGTAATTTTAATATATTTTATCATTATTTTATTTGAAGTGTGACTGTTTTATTTATTACGATAGAAAAATGCAAGCAAAGGACTAATTGTTTATAACTTAAAATATTTCAGCATTAATTATATAATGTTATAAATTGAATTTAAAAAAATTCTTGATGCTGCAATATTTAAGTTATAAATTTACAAAAATATCTTGTCTTTTTCTTTTCCAGTTTTAACAACTAGTCCTTTACTTTTCCATATTTAAGCTTAATCGTATTACTTTTGATGCTTGCATCTTTCTATTGTAATTCATGATTTATTCAGACTACCAATAACTTCTATTGTTCTTTGTTTAATTTCAGTCTATTTTTGTCTCCATAAACACATATGTAATAATGATGTACGGCACTCATCTGCTTGCAATAAAATCCCCTTTAATTACCTCCCTTTATACTTTCAGTAGTGAATTAGTAGCAACAGTAGTTACTGAAGCAACATGGTTGCTATGGAAACCAGTCATAAAAAAAAACGTCGCTCATCTCCTTGCATTTTTTTACGATTTTGAACAACAGAAAATTCCTCATAACTTTTGTTTTACTGAACAAAAATTGAAAATTATTATTTCACAATATAGCTGAGATGGTGATCTATAAATTATAATAATTGTTTGAAATTTGGTAAAAAAATGAGTGAGCGGTGAAGCTTTAATGACTAAAACTGCCACTTAACCATATATTCAAACACTACCGTGTTTGAATGATACTGACAACTTCGAGTATTATAGTATTATAGAGGAGATTGACATATTATATGAAAGTTAAAATATTAGATTTCTGATTATAAATTTTCATGAAACTTTAAATTGAGTCTTTATTTTTACTTCAGGCTAATCGTTATCAACAAATTTAACCAAGATTATATTAAAACAACTGGCATAATACACTCTGTGACAAGTAGAATAAACCCCTTGATGAATTGCAGACAGTTGAATAGGCATTGTTCCATCCCATTTCTGCCAATCATATTTGACATTCAATTGGAAGATCACTCGCATAACACACGTGGGCGTTCTGACATAATTTAAGTAATGTAAGCCATTTTCATTAATAAGTGATTAAACTTGCGCCCCATTTCTTATAAAAAATCATTCATGTCTAGAGGACGTTTTCTCTAATTTCTTTTCTTTTTTCTTATTTTTCTGTTTTTCTATTCTTTCTATTTTTATATCCTGTTTTCATTTTCATTAAGAGAACTGTCTCGAGTAAGAACAGAGGTATAGGACTGATTTAAGACTAAAACAACAGATTTATTGTGGCGACTTATGATAATTTTGCTTACCCAAATTAAATGAAATAAAATAATATATATATATATATAACTAATTAATTTACTCACATAAAATTAATTTACGAAAGTATAGATTTATGCGTAAACTTTAAGTATTTACTTCAAAAGTGCTCAATACGTAGGTAGAGCTAGTTAGTAAGTTATGCGCCTTATAAGTCTGAAGAATCCTAGAGTGGATGAAACGCGGAATATTCAGTGTAGCTTAATCGCCATATACATTTTATAAATTACTATATATATATATATATATATATATATATATATATATAAGAGAAATAATCTGTTATATATCTATCTAATGATCTAGTTATCTTTCTATCTATCTTTGTATCTGAATATCAATATATCTGTCTATCTTTCTATCTATCTATCTATCTATCTCTCTATCGATCTATATTTATCTAACTATCTAACTATCTATATCCATCTATCTATATTTATCTATCTAACTGGCGAAGTAAACAAGAGATGATATGTAAAGCTATGTTTTGATAAAAGTTGTCAAAACATGTCAAGGTGTAAACTGGATTAGTGCAGCGGAAGCATCTGGTCAACTGATCGGAAGTACGTGTCTGTCATCATATGTTATAGTTAGCTGAGAAAATAGATGAGTTGGAAAGAGGACGTCAAACAGAGCGGACAGTTTAACAGGGCGTCCCAACCTCACCGAGGAGGGAGCTGACCTGCTTCAAAATGAAGACTAGAACTAAACACTCAAGCAAAGATATTCACTTCTCATTCTTCTGTTATCAACACCTGGGAAGCAATATATATATATATATATATATATATATATATATATATATATATATATATATATATATATATATATATATATATATATATATAAAACCAACCATCGAGTTAAAATGCATTCGCCCACAGGTTCCAGCTTCCATCCAAGGACAGATGAAATTCCCAAGTGGACCAAAAGACCAACGACGTAGTTGAAAAGTTTATGGGGCATGTCGAAATACACGTATGTGTTTATGTATCACGAAACATAAATAGACTGCAACACGGTAACTTAGGGCTCAGATAATGAAGAAGCCACTAAAGATATTAAGTAAAACGACACGCTCAGTCACACATTTATATGAACAGCACCACACAACGTAACATGTGTACGAAAAGTTTAGAGTAAAATTTGATATATAGTGTATTTGGACCTGTAGTAGACCTATGGTTTGTTTTTTAGCCGGCTGTTAATGGGCCCAAACTGAAAAAAAAAATGGCTTTTGCCTGGCGTAAGGCAGCAATACCCGTTTTTCTGCTCATGCGTTATTTTAATGTTATAGGTTCAACGACATTATTTTTTGTAGTTTTATATACGCTAACGGATAAGGCCGAATAGCTATATTTTTTGGTTTCGATTTCAGTTGATGGTAAACAAGTAACATTTTTATCTTTGATATCACTACTATAAATTAAATAAATATAATAATTGATAAAAAAGTTGCACTATAATAATAAATAAGAAATCTGCATGAATTAAAATTAAAATATTTAAGCGTATTTTACTACCGGGTACCACCGACCGGTCTGCTAGTATATATATATATATATATATATATATATATATATATATATATATATATATATATATGCTCTTTATATAAACAAATTGAGCTTAGGTATTTGGACAATGTTAAAAGATTGTTAAGTCACTGCCTGCATAGTAGCAGCCGTATAGTGCAACGATTAGAAGCTCCGGCTGTCGTTTAGGCGATCGATTTTCGATCCTGGCTTGAGGTAGTTGCTTGTCTAGCCGCACTGATGAGCTATAAACAGCGAAACAGTACTGTATGTGGATGAATATATATATATATATATATATATATATATATATATATATATATATATACAGTAAATTATAAAATATATATGACAATTAAGCTGCACATAATATTCCACGTTTCATTCACGTTAGGATTCATCCTAAGCACTGTTGAAGTATTGAGCACTCTTGAAGTAAATACTGAAGTTTACGCATAAATTTATACTTTCGTATATTAATTTATGTGATTAAATGAAGTAATCATATATATATATATATATATATATATATATATATATATATATATGTGTGTGTGTGTGTGTGTGTTTGTGTTTGTGTGTATATGTGTGTGATGAGAATATATAGAAATAGTATTCCGACGAAAAAGAGAAATAAATAAGAACAAACCAAGTCATGTGTTCATCAACGTTCCGTTTTTTTTTCGAGACTTCCTCTGGATGAATGAAATTAAGAAAACAAAACATCAGTACAAATATTTGAAAATATATTGTTGATGTAATGAAATGTATAGGCCTTGTTCCATCTCAGAAAGGGAAAAGTCGTTGAAAATGAAAATTCAAAATAAAAAAGGGGGAAGGGTATAGCGTTGTGAAATAGGGTAATATTTTTTCTTCCTCCCCCTTTTTTTGAATTCCATTTACTACATTAAAAATATATTTTCAAATATGTGTACCGGTATTTTGTTTTCTTCATTTCACTCATCCACAGGAAGTCCCGAAATAAAGACGAAACGTTGATGAACACATAACTTGGTTTGTTCCTTTTTTATTTCTCTCTCTCCCTCTATCTTTCTCTACCTTCTCTTTATATATATATATATATATATATATATATATATATATATATATATATATTGTTGTTTTTAACGATAAATACAGTTAAATAGGGGCTTCGTCTCGAAGCTCATT
Organism: Euprymna scolopes; assembly: GCF_053919585.1. Lineage (NCBI taxonomy): Eukaryota > Metazoa > Mollusca > Cephalopoda > Sepiida > Sepiolidae > Euprymna > Euprymna scolopes. The sequence goes on along the minus strand of NC_136482.1, from coordinate 152,106,251 downwards.
TTTATTTACTTAGAAAGTTGCCCATACAGATACACATGGTCTGGAGTTCGATTCCTAGAAACAGTCAAGCTACGCTGATGAGAGGTAGTTACCTTGAAACTTGCGTGTACGTAGATTACTGCTTTAATAATAATATATATATAGATACATATGTGTGTGTGTGTGTTTATATATAGATGTATATGTTCATATATATGTATATGCTTATATATATATATTTATACATATATATATATTTATATATTTATTCATGAACAAAAAGAACAATGTTATTAGCTATAATTGTATTGGAGTGTTCTAAAGTTGATACGGATCATTGCTTGTTTGAATGTGTTTTCAACATAATTAAAAGCATAGAATGATCGTCACTGTGTAAAAGGTCACCGGATAATTTTGTTTTATTTTTAGATATAGACATCTAAACATCGGAGAGTTCAGAAAATGTCACTTGTTTGAAAAAAATATGTTTGTGCACATCTTACGAAATAATTAAAACCACATTGAAATGTCAACAAACGTTTAATTATCGTCTATTCCACTGATTTCTAACTTTTATAATTCAATTTGACATTTTTGAGATTTTTATTTAATCATAAAATTTAGGATAATTCGATTTGCTGTTGCCAGTGTTTTATGAATATGAAAAAATAAAAAGAAGTTTTGCTTTTCTTTATCTTTTTAATTGTTCAGACCGGGGGGGGGGCATCTTCATATTCATACGTTTGTTTTCTTTTTTCTTGGTAACCGCCATTTTTATGACAGTGAAGTCATTTGTTTTTGTTCTTCGGAAGCCATCGATAATTCACAACTAATTTGATGCTATCTCTACCCAGCGAAATTACTCAACCCACTAACATTATATGATTAAATCTGAATTTAGATGCAAAGATATGATTCAATTAAATTATTCAAATGAATATCTGAGCTGTTTTTTTAATTTCTTTTTTCTCGAAATATTTTTCTCGTCTCCATTTCGATCAACTGGATTAATAGCATATGTGTCATCTGTCTATTTTAGTATTTAACGCAGGAGAATATGCATTTGATAATGTCGTGTTTGTTCCTTTTATGTATTAGAATTAGTTGTTTTATCACCAAAATATTTAACATTGCAAACACAAAATGGACACAGACATATTTGAGAGAAGCTCAGCTATTGGCTAATTGATATACGAGAAGGAAATAACGACGAATCTCATTAGCTAGTTAGCTAAACCGATCACCACATGGATATATATATATATATATATATATATATATATATAGTTGAGATGGTAATTAATAAAAACTGAAGAAAGTGCTCAATACTGTTGTAGAGCAAATATGCGTTTTATTTTTTATTACCGTATCTTTCTGTTAAATTACATCATTGTTTCGGCTACACGGTCGTTTTTTTTGGCCGTCTGTAGCGTCCTCAGACTTTTACAGAGAAACGGCGATATTCACACCCAACCTCTGTCCCATTTCCCTCAGCCAAGTGTCTGCCACGCCACATCATTCACAGACAGAGGGGGTTATCTGGTTCATTAGATTTTTAAGAAAGAGAGAGATAGCGAGATATATATATAGAGAGTAAGTAGAGAGATTGACTGTTCGCTTTGCTCTGACGTCACAACTTCACTTTTTTAAAATGTAATTTATAAGTAATTAAAGAACGCAATCTTTAAAATCTATAATACAACGAAATATTCAATTGCTTATAATACTTAAACAAACAACTTGTGTTTTTTTTATTATTTTTTTATTATTAATATTAGATGAGTTTCAGTATAAATCATCGTGTTCTTTATTTCAATCCAATTTTAAAGTTTTGTAACGCTGTCTGTAAAAATTACTATTCATTATTGACAGTCTAAGAGTTCCACATATCTTGCTTCGGCGATGACGTCATTTTTTCAGCTGGCCGGCCATCTTTATAACGAAGGCCACGCCACCATCCCCCCACCAAAAGGGGAAGCCTGGCATTTTCTCACCCGAAAGGGGGGAGCTTGGCAGTTTCTCCCCCCAAAGGAGGGAGCCGGTGTCCCGCCCCGGTGGGGGGGGCGAAGAGGCCAGGAGGAGGTGACTTTTTTCTTTGGGGGGGGGGAGAAGCCTCCAGGCACTCTCCTCCCTGAAGGTGGGGTTGGGGATTATCTCTCCCTGAAGGGGGGAGGCCGGCACCAAGCATGTAAATCCAGAGGGGTGACTTTTTTTTGTTACCTCTCGGAGTGGGAAGGGGGCCGATCACCCAGGCAATGCCGGGTAACCCCTGCTAGTATATATATATATATATATATATATATATATATATATATATATATATATATATATATATAATCAAGCAATAACAACAATCTGCGCAATTTGTATGAATAGTTTTTGCAGAGATGAATTATTAACGGTTTTATTTAGGTGAATTTCCATAAATCTTTAAGTATTCGTTTATATACACATACGTACATAATATACAAGGCGGAACGATAAAGTTGTCGCCCTATAGAAAACAACACTATAGATTTATTTAAAAACTTTTATTGAAAAATCAATTAAGGTCACTTGATTATGGAGTAGAGCTGACATCTATTCAATATAGCCGCCTTAAGCCTCAGTCACCGCCTCGATACGGGTCCGGAACTGGGAGCATGCTTTTTCCACAAGCGCCGGCCGGAGCTCGGCGAATACTCTGCAGATGGCGGACTGGCTTTGGTATTGTGAGAGGTAATGTTGGTGATGTTCTCGACGTATGATTAAACTAAGTAGTCCAGTGGATTCAGGTCATGAGAGGAGGAAGGCCAGTGAGAGAAGGGTACAAAGTCGTAGCACTCGTTCTGAAGCCAAGCCTGGGTCTCTTTAGACTTGTGGGCCAGCGCCGAGTCATGCTGCCACACCCAGGGTTTGTTAGCGGCCACCTGATTGCACCAGAGGATAATAACACTCTTCGGCACATCTAAGTACACTTTGGTGTTGACTTTCAAGCCGACTTCAAATATGTGAGGTGGCATGATGTGGCTCTCGCTTGAAACCATACCAAAGACCATAACCGTAGGTCGTCCGATGCGTTGAGTTGTGTCCTCCAGCGTCGAACCGCCCGAATTTGCATTTAGAGGGTGCTGGAAATGGTCCTGTTGTCATAAATTGGATCGGTAGAGAGCATGAGTTATACAATGGCGCATCTACGATCTCTTTCGAACATCGTATCATTTTCAGATATGATATTACTATTACAACTGGACAAGTAAATGTCCTGCAAAAATAAATAAATAAATAAATAAAAATAAAAATAAAATAAAATAAAAAAAAACGAAACGGTTTTCATCAAGCGCAAATGGAATCATGTCGTTTTTTCTAGGGCGATAATCTTATTATTTCACCATGTAAATTACGTTAGGTGTGTTTTTGCAGATCGAGCGAAAGCTTGTAGCTCTAGTAGCCTTTCTTACATTCTTTCCATCAATTACTTGGAATGTTTAACTGAAATTTATAATAAACTAATTGTAAGTAAAAAGATCACACTAACAATTCAAACATAAAGGAGAATTCTCGTTTCACAAAAGCTAAACTGCCTGCGTTTGGCACGGACACTTTCTCTCCGTTCTTTTCGACACCCAACAGCTGTAACGAAGCGATGTGCTCTTATGGTCCCATAGCGCGCATGGGAGCGTGTGAGAAAATCAGCTGCAGCCAGAGGATTGCTGGTTAGCGACAATATTAGCAGCAGCAGTCGTCTTAACATATGCAAATTAAGCAAATGTACACGCGTTTATGTCACGAGAAGAAAAAGTAGAGAAAAAGAAAAAAGAAAAAAGGGCAGCACGTGGTCGAGCAAGAAAAGAAAACTGCACCCCGGAGTGTAACGTTAGACTAACACGAACAGCACCAATCTAAACGGGTGTATACATTTTGTGGTGTGTTCATAATGTGTTACTAATGCCTTTAGTGGTTCTTCACTTCCTGACCCGTGCTCGTCTATTTATTTTGTGTGATGTATATATTATATGTTTCGTGATCTCGTCTAAATGTAAATGCGTATGTGCGTGTGGGTGTCATATATCCGACATACCTTATATTCACTGGTCCATCTGGAATTTACCTTCTTGGATGGACTGGAACCTGTTGGACAAAAGACATTCACTCCAAGACGATAATTGGTTTTACTCTTTTATTTACTTTTCCAGATGTCGACGCAGATGAACATGAAAAGTGATTTCTTTTCTTGTGATCTTTAACAGTCTCCATTGAGAGACATGTCACCTCCATACCAAGGGTGAAGGAGACAATCATTAACCTAACTGCTGTTCACTGTGTCCAAGTTCCAACTCCAAGTCATCTTAAGCTAATCTGATCCACGCGACTCACACGTAGCTCCGATCAGCGGATAAGATCTTCCGGTAAACTCGTCTATGATCTAGCTGTTATATTTTGACAGGTTTTATGAAAGCATCATCATATCTATCTCTTGTCAACCTCTCCAGTTAGATAGATAGATAGATAGATAGATCGATCGATAGATCGATAGATAGATAGATCGATAGATAGATAGATAAATAGCTAGAAAGTTAGATAGATAACTTATCCTGTTCTATTTCATAACAGGGGGAGGTGGGCACGTAAAGTATAGCACGAGAAAGCGCTGACTAACGACAAGCGCGAGGTAGTGGAAAGGGAAAGAGATTTTAAAAAAGCACATGTGATATGGCACAGTGTAAAACATATGTATGTACGAAAAGACTTTTGAAATGTAATGAAACGCTTTATTTTGGAAGAACACAAATAAATGCATTTCGTTTGCACTGAAAAAAAAAATGCCAAGTCAGATATTTATTTCTTTACTTTTTTATTTGTTTGTTCCTTTGCGACGGCACCAGACAACGTGTGAGTCCGAGAGATTTGAAGAGGAACGACAGAGTTAAACGGCCACACTACACATCCTGCTTGAAATCTGTCCTTTTTATTTAAGTCTATTGCTTCCCAGACATGCAAATTAGTATGTCACGTGTGCACATCAGCCCCCCCCCAAAAAAAACATCATTTTGCATAGAAACTTTTCTTTCGTCTGGTTGATGTGCACGCATGATAACTTCTCGCTCTTTTAGCCAGAAAATGTACATGTTAGAATAAAACGATCCATTATTCCCACCTAAAAAAAAAACAAAAACAATAAATAAAACAATATATAGCCAACTTTTTGTCTAGATAATAAAACATTATCAAAGATAAAAGACGATTTTAGTTCTAACGGCTTTTCTAATAATAACGATTTTAGTTCTAACGTCTTTTCTATAACACGTTTATTAAAAAACATTCGATATTCTTTCTCTTGGAAATATTTAATATGTTGGTTTGTTGTTTTTGTTTTACAGCATATCAACCCTTTTCAGGTTATTTTAATGCCGAATCCGGTGATTTTGAAGAAATTTTTTTTAATAGAATATATTTGTTTTTTGCAAGTCAGTTTCTATTTAACCCATAATTGGGACCCTAACAGGTACTACCACTCCGGGTCAGAGTGGACCTGGGAGCAATGACCATTAAGGGGTAACTCCACACTCCCAAAAGCCCGCAAGCTGGGGCATCACCATCGGATATAGTTTAAGGTCATATTCAGGACCAAATTTTTAATAGAATCGAGAAGAAAGTAGACATTTTGACAGAATCATTAATGAAAATCTTTATTGCTATCTGGTCGTGCATTTGATGTGACTAGCTAGGGGAAGAGCATCTGGCTTTGCCCGGTCGTAAAATTCGCTTTAATATGTTTTGTTTTGATTTTTCCAAAGAGTCGTGATTTTAAAAAAGAAAAGAAAAAAAAAATTGGCTACCATCAGCTAGAATCAAAAGCGAAATCAAATCTATAGCGTTTAAAGCTGGCGACGTTACCACTGTACAAACGTGGCACGCATATGAACTGGTTAAAAATTAAAAATTAAAAAAATAGAAGATGAATATAAAAAAATCTATAGATATTTTTTTTAATTTTGACCACTTAAAAACTATTTTAACCGGCTAAAGACTCATAAAAGAACGACCCATAAAAATCCAATCATTTGAGGCCCCTACGAATTTAGTTCAGAAGAGATAGAGTTTGAAAATATGGAGACAGATAGACAGACAGACATCTAGTTTTTATATATTAAATTATTATTAAACATTATCAAAGACAAAATAAACCATTTTGCTTCAAAAGTATTTTATATAGAACGTTTATTAAAAAATATTCGATATTCTTTCTTGAGGAAATTTTTGACAGAGTCGAGCAGAAGGTAGACATTTTGACAGAATGATTAACGACAATCTTTATTGCAGGCAGTTGGGCATTTTATATTAGATAAAAAAAGCTACAGGAGACATATTGTTGCTTAATGTCTCTGCGTGCGTTTGAAGTTTCTGAGATATTCTTGCAAAAAGCCAATACGGCGTTAGATAAATGAATGGAATTAGATCGCAAAGCGGTTTAGTGAAGATATAAAAAAATGGTTAGAGTGGAGATGAAAGGCGGCGATTTGTATTTTAAGAAAAAGATTAGCTGTATGTCATGCAATCATGTTGGATGAGGTTCATTTTTTTATCGAGAATGATGTTAAAATTAATAGAGGGCAAATATATACTTTCCAATGTGTCTCCTTGGAACTAGATAAATGCAAGTCACACATACGCATGCGTACATAAATATTTAAAAGCATACATACACATCCAGTAATTTTGAACATCTCTGAACAAAAATCTATATGCATACAAGTTAACTAGAAACAAACCGTTTCATTTATTATACTAAATCTACGTCAACCAATGTTTGTTTCCTTAGTCTTTTGTCTTATAGAAAGTGCAGGCAAAAAGAAAGTCCGCACTTGTAATTTTTTAAAAAACTGTAAATTTAAGCTTAATGTAATGTAACTGTTTAAACAACTTATACCTCATTTGATTCTACTTTTATTTCTCTATAATTTTACCTGTTCATATTTGACTTTTAATTGGAATATTCTAGTGTTCACGTCAATTAAAAAAAAAAAAATTCAAATTGAGGAAGAAAAAAGAAAGTCCGCAGAAACAAATTCGCTTAAAATCAGCTTAATTTATCGCCCCTAAATCAGTTTAAAATATCCACCAACAAGCAAAAAATCACCTGTAATCATAATTGTTGTTGTTCCAGGTTATACAACGTAACATTTAGTCCATATGCCACGAAATTCTCTTAGTGATCGTCAGGAGCTCAGTAATCTCCACCTTTCTGGTTTATCCAATGGAGAAATCGACTGCAGATTGAAATGTGATGAGAAAACGATACGAAAGACTATGCAAAAGCACCAAAACACCGGCAGTGTTCGTGATACTCCTAAATCTAGTCGTATTAGAGTTACTTTTAACTGGGAAGACAACGCTATCAAAATCTGCAACTTAAGAAACAGATCTGAAACGGCTCCCCAAATCCAACAACAGTGCAATCTTGTTAAAAACTGCTCTCTTTCTACTGTCAAGAACGGATTAAAGAAATTTAATTTGCGAGGATATGTTGCAAGGCGCAAGCCAATGATTTCTGTAAAGAATAGAAAGCGCCGTCTTGACTTTCTCAGATGCAATGAAGATCATGACTCTTCATATTGGTCAAAGGTGCTTTTTAGCGACGAAAAGCAAATTCAATAAGCTAGGCAGTGATGGTAGGCAGTACGTCCGTCGGAGGAAAGACAAGCAATGTAATGCTATGTGCTCAGTTTCAACGCTGTAAGGTGGTGGAGGTTCAGTTTTGGTGTGGGGCATTATTAGTACCAATGGTCCAGGGCCTATAGTTCGCTTGCAAGGTCAAATTAATTCGACCAAGTATGTTGAGTATATATATGTATATAAGCATATATGTTGATTGAGTATTTTCTAACCTAATTTGGTCGGAATTTGGATGATAATCCCATCTTCATGCAGGATAATGCTCCCATTCACACAGCTGGCAATGTCAAGAGGTTCCTGGAAGAGCATGATATTCCGTGTTTGGATTGGCCTGCACAATTTCCAGACACCAATCCTATCGAAAACATATGGCATTACATCAAGCAACAGCTACGCAATGATAAAATTTGAAATTTAGAAGAACTTTGGACAAAAATTAAAGAAAAGTGGGATGACCTTTCCCCAGAGTATTGCTCCAGTCTAATTCAAGGAATTCCCAAAAGATTGCAGGCTGTCAAATTGCAGAAGGGATATGCTACTAAATATTAACTAGTTTATTATGTTCCTGTTTGTGTGACATTAATGTCCTAAAGTTACATTTAAAGAACAATTTTCCATAGTGCGGACTTTCTTTTTGCCTCCTCAATTTGAAGTTATTTTTTTAAATTGACGTGAAAACGTGAATATTTCAATTAAAAGTCAAATATGAATAGCTGAAATTATAGAAGAATTAAAGGCCAATCAAATGAGGGATAGTTTGTTTAAACAATTACATTAAATTTAGCTTGAATTTGCAGTTTTTGAAAAAATTAAAAGTGCGGACTTTCTTTTTGCCGCCTGTGTACTTTAAATACGAAACAAAAAAAATATAGACAGAGAAAAACAGTGGAGAGTAAAATGACGAATATCTAAAAAAGACAAAATAAAAAACAAACAAACAAGTGAAGCATGCATGGTCTCCCCGTGAGTGCACAGTGAATGCGACATAAAAAATGACTAAGTTCAGCATTTTCTCTCACTCCCATTTAGCCTCAAAAGTTCAAATCTTGGTGAAAATAAACAAACGCTGCAGTTCTAGGCCTTAACATATGTAAATCTGAGTTCTGCACCATGCAAAAAAAAAAAAAAAAATGACTAAGTTCATTTGCCCCATCCATCATTAAGCCTCAAAAGTCCCCAAGGCCTTAACATAATTAAATTTGAGTTCAGCACCATGCAAAACTGCTAAATAAACCTACACAGAAAATTTTGGACAAATATGGTAAAATAGTCCCCAAAATGGAGTGTTTTTATTAGCTCTGAAAGAGCACCTGGAGCACACCCAAGAGTTATCACGAAGTATAGACAAACAAAATAATAGAGAAATCAATTAGTTACAACCTTTTAGAAAGTTTTATAAAAATCAAAGTTATCAATTTTTTTAATAAGCACAAAAATGTTAATTTTAGCCATTTTAATCCGTAAGGTACCCCTAGGTGAGGGGAGGGGGCACTATGTTACTTTTACTCATATCATGTTTAATGTTTGTGCAAAATATCAAGCAATTCCAAGGCGAAGTTACTGAGAAGAGTGCAGGCAGACAAACGGACAAACGGACGAACGGACAATGATATATTTACAGATCCACCCTACTTTAGTCGGGGGTGGGGGACCCCCCAAAAAAAACAACAAGAACAAAAAAAAAACCATACAGTAGGCGACAATAACCTACTAAGCAGATCTAGTATAGAATTAAATACAATATGGGAAATATTAATTTATCTGTATTAATAAAACAGTAGATGTATGCATGTGTGTGTGTGTGTGTGTGTGTGTGTGTGTAAATATATAACAGATAAACTCTTGAACTATGTATTTTATCGCACCATTTGTACAATTTAAAATACTTAATTGACCTATTCGTCTCTTTCATTTTAACACTATTGGTCTTTGTTGCCCTTCGACTGCACATGTTATGCAAAGTCAGTAGTTGAAAATGAATTGAATGCACGTACCTAATTTAATCTTTTTGTAGCTATTCACTGTTATTACTTTTCGTATAAGTATAATTTCCCACACGTCTAAACCTAAACGTAGATTCCATGAACAAAGCTTCTTCCTTAGAACTGCACGCCTGTGGAACTCTCTTCCGATTGCCTGCTTTCCAGCTGACTACAATCATGATTGTCTTCAAGTCCAATGTAAACAAGTTCCTGATGAATCGTCCCTTAAGTAATCCAATTTACAAAATTCCCACTATTTATGCTTATTACGATGTAATCACATTGACTATATGTATACCCGCTGTTATCCTCAAGTAGTCTCCGGGCCTTGATAAGTGGCGATTCCTATGTGAAAAAAAAGTAGATTTGATAACGGAAAAATAGTTGAATGTTTATTAGGTACCTCCAACGAGCGCCACAGTTTTAACCCCCCCTATATGTAACACGATGTAATTGTAATTTAATTTAATATTATCATCCTAACTTTTTTTTTTACCATTTAATAGAAAATAGACTGCTAATATTTTTTAAATTTTTTACAGCATACAACAATAATGAAAATGCGAGACAAAAATCGTGTTTACATTCTCGACGCTTTAAAACAACGTTTCTATGCAGTGACGTTTTTAAGCCATTCACACATCTAGTAAAAATCCAATAATAATCATATTTTCCTGAACTTTTCGATATTCAATCATTATTAAATAAACTTACATATTAAAAGTAGGTTTCGTTAAATATATTAGCGGAAATATATATTTTAGGTGTTCTACCTCCCCCCTATATTTCATGGTCCAAAAACTAAGCAAAATAAATATGGGTTGATAAAAGTTTCAATTTCTTTTTTAAAACCGAAAGGATCAAATAATTAAAAAATAGTAATTTATATATATATATATATATATATATTGTTATATCGTAGATTATATGAATAACAAGTCATTACTGGGGTTGTACAGAAAGGGTTTATTTAGGTAAAAAGGTACACACATTTCTAAGCGTCCATTGACAGCTTAGTACTAAATTCTGTCTCCCACGTGAGGAGAGTTTGCTTGTCATTTTATAGACGTAACTGTCCATTCATTTGAGGGGTGTTGGATCAGTCCATTATATCACCTTCCTCCCAAGCTAAATTCTTCCCTAGAATTTCGTTTCATCATTTTTTTCTTTTTTGACTTTGTCCAAAAAATTCAGTTCTTTTTCTTTTTCTTTCACTTCTCCTTAAAATTTGCGTTTGCGAATTTTTTGATTGTGGAGAGTGACTTGTATTTTCAGTTACTGGTGCTTCCTTTTTTGGAGGCTCTATGTGAAAAATGTCATACAGTACTTCCATCGGTACTTCATTGTTTTTAACTATTTCAATATATCGGGGTCTGAGTTGGTTTATATGTTTTTTGTGGGAAAATGTCTGACCTTTTATAATGTAGACCATTCTTCCAATACTTTTTGAGATTATGCCTTCTTCCCAAAAACTCTTCCCTGCCCGATAATTGTTGAAAAAAAAACTTTATCCCCGTCCTTGTATATCTTGTATCGTACATTATCTTTTACACTTTTTTTTACTTTTTTACTCGGAATTAATCGGTCGAACACAGAGCGCACTTTTCTGGCAAACATTATTTCCGCTGGGGATAAATTTGCATTTGTATTCGGATTAGGCGTTATCCTGTACACTGCTAAACATTTCTGGAGACTTTTTTCTTCAGTGTCGATGTTATCGTTCTTTTTTAACGCTCGTTTAAAAGTATCGACAAATCTTTCAGCTTGTCCGTTAGATCGAGGGCTAAAAGTTGGTGTTGTGATATGCTCTATGGCCAGTGACTCACAGTAGATCTTAAATTCTTGACCTTTGAACATGGTGCCATTATCACTAACAATTGTTTTTGGTACGCCAAAACGCCCAAACACATTGTCCAACGCCTTTATTGTGTTTGCCGCTGTAGGATGTTTGAATTTAAAAATTTCTGGCCATTTCGACATGCTATCTACTATTACCAGGTAGTAATATCCTTTTAGAGGTCCTGCGTAATCTATATGGATCCGCGTCCATGGTATATCTGTTTTAGGCCAAGGTTGCGTCTTAGTGGGCGGCGCTTTTGCTGCTAGTTGGCAACCCTTACATAATTTTATCATTTTTTCTATGTCCTGATCCATTCCAGGCCAGTACGTATATGCTCTCATTAGTGCTTTCATTCTGGAGATTCCAGGATGTCCTATGTGGAATTCTTTTAAAATTCTCTTCTGTAATACTTGGGGTATTACCACTCTATCTGCGTACATTAGAGTTTCATCGCACTTTGAAAATGGAAAAACTGTTAATCCTTTCCTCTTTTCTTTTTGTCCCACTTGTTTTTTTTATCTTGTTAATGTATTCATCTGTTCTTGCTGCTTTCTTTATTTTCTCAAGTGTTACCGAAAGTTCCCTAACAGTATTTATTAATATATCTGTTAGTTCATTTTCTTCTTTTAGTGCAGTTATAACAGTTTCTTCAAGTAATTCAGTTTTATTTGGGATCAACCTGGACAACCCATCTGCGTGTGCAATTTTGCTGGATGCTAGGTGTTTCATTTTAAAATTGTAGTTTAACAGAATCATGCTCCATCTTTGTAACCTATTAGCCGTATGAGTAGGAACTCCTTTTTTGGAACCAAAAATCGATAACAAAGGTTTGTGGTCCGTTTCCAAGATAAAAAAATCTTCCATGGATGAACCTATGAAATTTCCTCATGGCGTATACAATTGCCAGACCTTCTTTTTCTATCTGACTATAATTTTTTTTCTGCGGGTAGCAAAACCCTTGAGGCATGAATAATTGGTTTAGTCGATCCATCTTTGAGTGTGTAGTAGCACAGCACCTAAACCGTATTCGCTCGCATCTGCTGCTACAATTAATTCTTTTTTCGGATCGTAGTGAGCTAGTGCTAAATCCGATAACAGACATTTTTTAATCTTTAGGAATGCTTCATCACATTCTTTTGTCCAGAGCCATTTTTAATTCTTTTTCAATAATTCGTTTAAAGGTGCTCTTAGTTCATGCATATTTGAGATATAAGAATTATAATAATTTGCTAGTCCCAAAAATGACTGTAGCTGCACTATATTTTCTGGTCTAGGCATGGTTTTGATTGCTTCAGTCCTATTAGGATTAGGTTTTCTACCATTTCGATCAATCACTTGTCCCAAATATTCAATTTTGTCCATCCCAAAATTACATTTTTCGAGAGCCACTTTCAATTCATAGTTTGATATTCTCTCGAATACTTTGCCAATGTGGATTTTATGCTCTTCCACATTTTTACTACTTATAAGGATGTCATCTAGAGAAGCCATAGCAAAATCCAAACCTGCTAGCATTGTATCCATAATTTGCTGGAACAAATTTGGGGCTACTTTTAAACCAAAAGGCAATCGCTTTAGTGAAAAATAGTCCTTTATGGGTGTTTAATGTCAGGTACTTAGCACAATCTTCCTGGACTTTTACTTGCCAATACGCTTCAGGCAAATCAATTTTTGTAAAAATTTTTCCTCCGCTTAACTTCGAAAAAATTTCCTCTGGGGTAGGAAGCGGGTAGTTATACTCCTTGAGACAATCATTTAGACCTGTAGAAAAGTCTGCGCATACCCTGATTTTATTATTTTTCTTCTTAACGTAAACCGTGGGTGAAGCCCATTCAGAGTAGTCCACTTTTCTATTACTCCAATATCTTGAAGTCTCTTTAATTCTTTCTCTATAGTTTCTAATGCTGAATATGGAACCTTTCGTTTGGGTTTGAAAACTGGTTCAGCTTCGTCCTTTAGTTCAAATTTCACCTCCGTTTTCGTGCAGCAACCCAAACCATCAGAGAATACCTCTTTAAAGTCTTTTTTTAATTCGTCAATAAACTTTCCTGGTAGTTTAGAATTTTCTAAACCCGTCAGACTTACTTTATTGCAAAATGAGCTTATGGGTTTTCCCCATAAATTAAAAAGAATCATTAAGTCTATACCGAACAAATTAGAATTTTTTCCCGGTACGACATATAACTTGGTTTTCACAGCATTCTCCTTTAGAGACACATTGGTAAAAAATTCACCCTTAAATTTTAGTTTATTTCCAGACACACCTGGCAATTTTTTTTGTATTTTGTAACTTTGGAAACCCAATTTTCTTCCAAGTTGCTTCGTCGATTATACTTATGTCGCTTCCCGCATCTAGAAGACAATTCACATTACAGCCATTAATTTTAATTTCAATATATTTTCTTTTATCACACCTAGACTCATTTTTAGAACCAATGGTCTTTATTTCTGCTTTTCGGTATTTTCCTTTCCTGCATACCGTTGATTTATGGCCTTTTTTATTACATTTGTTACATATTTTGTATTTAAAGTAACAACCTTTAGTGAAGTGGTTTTTCCCCCCACATGTCTTACAGGATTTTTCGTGTGCACATTTCATCACCCTTTCCATTTTTTTCCATATTTTTTTCTTCAAAATTTTTTTCTTCGATGCTTGTATTTTCCTGCTTTAAATGTAACAGTTTCTGACACTCTTCCGTAACTTTTTGTAACGTTATTTCTGTGTCTTGGTTCATAATATTGAACGAATATCCTTATCTTTAGAGGCTGTTAAACCTTGCACAAAGATTAGACTTTTAAACATATCCTCTTTGAGGTCTTTTAATTTAAAGGATTCACAATGAGCATTCACTTTCCCTGCATAAGTAATAAAATCTTCGTCCTCCTGCTTCGTGATATTTAAACATTTATAACGTGTATAGAACAGACTATCTCGTTCACTCAAAATGTTTGACAATATTTTTATTGTTTCACTAAAAGAAATCTCTTCAGGTTTCTTTGGCAGGATAAAATTCGTATACTTTGTATTTTCCTGAGATCCAAGTTTTTGCAGAAGAAGGATAATCTTCTCTTCGTCTGTCCAAGACTGACATCTCTTAGCAAAAATATTTTCGTATCTCCGAAAATATGCCGGAAAAGTTAACCCATTTGTCGGCTCGTATACAAATTCGGATAAAGAATTTGCTATTCCTTCAGGAGTGAAACGACAGTCTTTCTGCTGCGTTAAAATACTCTGTAGTATTTCGCTTTGCTTCAATTGTTTTTGCTGAAGTAATTCTATATGCTTTTGTTGTGCAAACAATGCCGATTGTATAGTTCTAGTGAATTCCGCTAATTGCTCCATGTTAAAAAAATTTTTTTTTTTTTTACAAAACCACACAATTAAACAAAAGATTAACTCAAATATCCTATAAATTCAATGAATTAAAAGCACAATTTCCTTCCGAAGAGAAAGAAAAAAATACTTCCAGCCGAATAAAACTTGAAATGGACACTTCTTTTTTTTTTTTAATGTTCTTTTCAAAAAAATGTTCGCTTCAAAATGTCAATTTCTCTTTTTTTTTTTTTTTTTTAGGACCGTAACAGACTGAAACACTTACTTTTTAAATGTTGGCTCTGTCGAAGTTTTTTTTTCTTCTTCCTTCTTTGGATTTCTTTTGCTTTCTGCTCGTTAATATTCTTGTGTGCTTTTTCCTTCGCTTTGTTTTTTTTTTAGTGAGTTCCGTTCGAATTCTTCGTCGCCAGTTGTTATATCGTAGATTATATGAATAACAAGTCATTACTGTGGTTGTACAGAAAGGGTTTATTTAGGTAAAAAGGTACACACATTTCTAAGCGTCCATTAACAGCTTAGTACTAAATTCTGTCTCCCACGCGAGGAGAGTTTGCTTGTCATTTTATAGACGTAACAGTCCATTCATTTGAGGGGTGTTGGATCAGTCTATTATATCATATATATATATATATATATATATATATATATATATATATATATATATATATATATATATATATATATATATATATATAATAAAATCCTGTTATTTATTTCACTTACCCCAAAGTTGTAAGTTATTAATGTTTCTTGGCCTTTTGGCCAAGATCAAAGTGTAGTATCTGTTCTTCAGATGCGGCACTTCATTTCTCGTTCTCTCTCAGTGGAGGAGAAATCCTTCACGACTGAGACAATTTTTATTTTTGTACCTTTTCTCCACGTAAAAAAACGACCCTGGTGTCTTACTCTGTCCCGTGGGGAGGCATTGTAAATAGGTACATTCAATATTATGTTAAAAAAAAAAACCCCAAAAACAAAAAATCAACACTTTCTGGATAATTTTTTTTCTCGGTAATATAATTTTTTGAATTACAACAACAACAAAAAAAAATTCTAAAACAATAATTATTTTTAAAAAGCTTGATATTAAATCAAAATATGACGCGATATGAAGTTTAGATGGATTTTTTAAATAACAGGTTTCCAATAATAAAAAAAAAATATTCATATAAAAAAATATAAGACTATTGAGATAATAAAAATTGTAAATCCAAAATCAACTTTAAAAAAATTCGTTTTGATTTTATTATTTTAATTGATAGAGGGTGGTCTTTATGTTTGGCGCTTTTTTTTCAAAAATGTACATTAATTGACAGACCAGAAAACCATTTTTTGAGACTTTAGCAGTGTATGCAGAGACATTATTATGCTGAAAAATAATGTTCTGGGATATTCCCAGCTTCTGGATACTTAGTAACAAACCTGTTTCTAATATTCGAATGTATTCCTTTGCATTGATTAACTACTCAACTCCTGATGCAGTAAAAGTCCCGCATACCATTATCCGTCCATTCCCGAGTTTGAATGTCGTTTTTATGCAATTTGGCGAAAATCTTTCTCCAGTTCTTCGATTGCACCATTCGGGAGCATCGGGAGCATCACTAACAAGACAAAATCTTGATTCATCTAATCAGAAAACATTCCTTAACCAGTCTGTATCTTTCTTGCCATAACACAAAAAAAATCTCTTTCTATCATTGATGTTCTTCTTGGATAAAAATGGCTTCTTTGCACACCTTTTAGAAGAAAATTCCATTTCTTTCATTCATCAAGATATTATATCTAGAAAGAGAATTTCCAGCCCCTGTTTTGAATTTTTTGCTATGGTCAACATAAGTTTTCCTTCAATCCTTGAAAACAGTTAATTTAAGCCTGTAGTCGTCCTTCAAAGTGAATGCTCTAGGGCGACGAGATCCGGATTTCCCTTTTACCAAGCATTCAACTTCAAACCTTTGACCAATTCGCTCCACTACAGAAAGCTGTTTTCAATTTTTCTTTTCTTAAAATATCAAAAATATGCTTGTAAGTCATTTTGGACTGCCTTAATCCTGCAATTCGTTTTTTTTTTATCCTCGCCAAGATGCAGTCTTACTATTTTTAGGATTGATTTTTCCACTTATTATTATATGCTATAATAATAATGATCTACAAAATAGAAATTTTCAGTTAAAATTAACAAAAATTCATGGAAAAATATTGAAAAATCAATTTCTTCCCTCTTTCGCTCTTGGCCCATTTTTTTTTGCTCATGAGTGTACATCCGGTTGACGTTTCTGAATTTTTGAGATGAGGATTGGTTATTAGTATTATTATTCATCGGACTACTGTTCTCATCTTGACTGTTATTTTTTACAACGTTTTGGTCGATATAACCCCCGACCTTCTTCAGGTGTATTTTGTCGAGCTCAGGAATGTTGATGTCGAACTCGGGAATTTGGACGGAATTTCGAGCGGAACTCTTTATTTTCTTCACGTGGGTAGCGTGCTCTTGTTCCGTCAGCCATGACTAGATAGAAGTCCTAAGTAATTCGCAATTGTATTTTTCGGTCGCCCACACCGAGGATTGAACCTTCAACCTTCAGGAGAATATCTTTATCCAGTCATGGCTGACGGAACAAGACCACGTTACCCTGTGAAGTAAATTAAGAGTTCCGCTCGAAATTCTGTTCAAATTCTCGAGTTCGACAGAAACATTCCCGAGTTTGACAAGATACACCTAAAGAAGGTCGGAGGTTATATCGTCCGAAACGTGAAAATCACAACCAAGATGAGAACAGTAGTCCGATGAATATTAATACGACATACATCTGGTCGTGTAACGATGGCACGCGTTCAAATCAGTAAAGTGAGAAAAACATGTCACCTCCATCCCAATCCTAGAAAAAACGGAAAATAAAAATAATAGTGATATACAACAGCATTCGTCGAAGATTCATGCTGAAGGCTATTTTTCAGAAATTCAACGACACCTTGTACTCTGTGACCTTTTTCATGCGTCTTTGCAGCCGCACGTATTAAATTAAAAATATATATACACTGTGGTATAGCGGATATAGTTGGAGAAGACGATGCTCCACTGTATTTTCTGTGTTCGCTTGCTGAGTATATATATATTTTTTTCGTGCTAGAATTTTCTTTGTTCGACATCATTTACATGCGGTAATTCAAATGAACTGGAATATTTTATTTTTCAATATATATGGGGTTTCGTACTATTTGGATTCACCGAAGTACTGTTCTCATCTTGAGTGTTATTTGCACACCGTTTCCGTCGATGAAATCTCCGGTCCTCTTCAGGGGTACAAGCCGCCATCTTTGATACTGAGAAATACTTCCTTACTTTCGAGGTTTATTATTTAAATTTTAGTTAACAATATTAATACCCCCCACACACATATATATATCTATCTATATATATCTATATATCTATATATATATATATATATATATATATATATATATATATATTAGTGATGGGAAGATTCCAATATTTTTCAAAATTCCGATACAATTAGCGTTTCCGATTCCGCTTCTTTATGAGTCTCTAAATATTTAGCTATGGAGTAGTTATTTTTTTCTAAATTATCGGGAAAACACATTAAATATGCAGATATTTTCTTAAATTGTAAAAAAATACATTTTCAAGGGATTACCTACGGATTTTAGTCTTACTATTAGTTTAAAATCAATCAATATTTATTATTTCATTATTTATACCAGCAGTGAAAGATTTTGCTTTTAACAAAATCAAATAGAAAAATGCATTTAAAAGAATCATTTTTGGCATCGGAAAATAGTTATTATTTTTTTGGATCCGATACTGATACCCCTAAAATTTCCGATTTTTCCGATTCTCAATCCCGATTCCGATTAATCGCCCCAACACACACACACACACACACACACACACACACACACACACACACACACACACACACACACACACACACACATATATATAAAAGCGAAGATGTGTGTATGTATGTATGTATGTGTGTTTGTATGTATGTATGTATGTATGTATGTATGTATGTGTGTTTGTATGTATGTATGTATGTGTGTTGGTGTGTCTCGCAAATACTTTCGACGCGGGTTACGGATTTTCACGAGATCGGTATCATTTTAAACTTCCAACCTTCACCCGACAAATATCGAAAAATTGGCCAAAAACATTAATTTCTTCACCCTTAAATCATCAGTTTTCTACAGGGACGGGTCAACAAAAACCGTCCTCTTATGACAAATTCGCTTCTACGCATGCGTCATACGACGTCGGAACATGATTTAGTTTAGATATTTGAAAAACCGACACACTTTCGTCGACGTCGTCTTAGCTCAGTTGCTTAGAGCGCGGCCTCATTATCTAAAGCTTTTGGGTCCGAATCCGTGGTGTGAGATGTCTTTTTTCGATTTTTTAAATTTTAATATTAAAACAGGGTTATTTAAGCCATTTTTCACGTGTTTTTTTTGTTTTTATTTTTCAGATTTTTTAATGAAGTTTTAACGTTCGTTTTTCTGTTTCGCGTTTTCTATTTTTTTCCCCATTTTTACATTTAACATCGTTCGTTTGCTTTACGATGGGTGTTTTTTTTCCATTTTTTAAAAAGTTTTAACATTTTAATATCTAAAATATTTACTTCGTTTATTCTTATATTTTGATTAACACCCCACACCCGAGCACGCACACACCCGAGCACACACACACACACACACACACACACACACACACACACACACACACACACACACACACACACACACACCTCTAAACACCTGGGCAACGCCGGGTACCCCCGCTAGTATATATATATATATATATATAAATAAAAGTGAACGTCTGTGTGTGTGTGTGTGTCTGTGTGTTTGTGTGTGTACATTTAAGGGGTCATATTAGGGGTTAAAGTTTTAAAAAATTGACCGCTATTTTTTGCTTAACATACACTTCCAAACACTCGGGCAACGCCGGGCTGAAATGCTAATATATACATATATATATATATATATATATATATATATATATATATATATATATATATATATATATATATATATATATATATATTCAAACAAAACACCGAGAGATATTATTTCCAGATTATTTATAATAAAAAAGCCTAAAAGTTAATTAGATTCATCAGTCAATCATCAGTTCGTAAAACATACTTGTTAAATTCCTAACCTCCCATTATGATTATGCTACTTTTAATTTTCAAACAAATATTAAAAAAAATTCTGTTTTCTATTTTTGATAGGTTTATCATCTTAGTTACTGGTACGAGATAAAAAGAAAAATTAACCCACGCACAATCAAAACAACAGATCAAGAGAGAAAACTCGGATAGAAACATGTTTTTTATTACATTTTCACCCCAAACAAGGCACATTGCCACTTTGATGTAGGAGGCTACTATCAGGGATCTAAGTTGCAGAGGTACTATGTGGGGAGTTTAGCAGCAAGATTTCTGTTCACATTACACTTTGACTTCTGCATGTCAGTGCAGTTGGGGAAGCAGGAAACCGGAAGAGAATTCCAAAGTCTTGCAGTTCTGGGTAGAAATTACTAGAGTAAAAGGCTTTCTTACATCTAGAGATCTCGATTGTGTAGGGGTGGGACTTCGCTGCTTGTCGGTTTGTCGGTGGTATTTTCGTCGAGGGAGTACAAGGGTTTGTAGTTCGTCAGAGCATCCACCATTAAAATACTTGTAAAACAGGCAGAGGGATGCAACATTTCGTCGACGGAGCTGTGGCTTAAGTTTAGAGTTATATCCCATTAATGTAAGAGTTATATCCCCTGAATGTTTAAAATTTATTAATTAACAATTCTCCGAAAAGATGCGAAGAAAATAACGAACTTTCTAAATAAGATTTAGAATTAACCATTTCCAATGCATGAAATTATTATTATTATCTTTACAATTTACTAACTTATCTATTATCTATCTGAGCAACTTTTTTTTTACTGTCTGTATTTTATTTAAATTTCTACAAATGATTCCGGGTATTTTTGCACTGCTGCAACAAAAAAATAGCGTTCTCGATCAAGTCAGGCTTTTGTATCATGTTGATTTGAAAAATATCAGATTTTGTGAACAAATCGATTACTATTTGTGGTATTATAAGCTGACTTTTGTCAACACATATCATCCTAAATATGTTTTTAAGAGCAAAAATGTTCAGCCAGACAACATATATTGATTACCTGAAAGAAATATCGATTAGTGTAAAGTGGATGATGGGCATTGATAAAGGTAATCACACCTAAATTGCATGTTGCTTCACCATTGTTCAAACTTTAGGGCTTGAACTTTCATTTTTTTTTAGTGCAAACAAAATTAAGCATTTCATTAACAACTACAACGTCTCGTTAACCACTCCATAAAGCATTTTGAAACCATTCTCTAATTTGAACAACCAGATAACGAAACCTAATGCTACATATAGAGGCTCTGGAAACATGGTTTTCTTCTTGAATCCGAGTGGGAACATGTCAATTCAGACTCCCAGCAGTCTTCACCTCTTTTGATTACAATTGCAAATTATTTGACGTTATAATAACATCGAACTTTTGCTAGCAATGACCATTGGAATTTGAGTGAAAATAAGCTTCCCCCATGATTCCAGTACTTCCGGCAGGGCAGTCTCAGATTGCAACAATAGTCAGCCACTGTGATTGTGTCCTCGCGACTCTGATACCTGATCACCTTTTCTTTCAGGTATTGATGGAATCCCTCCTATGCTCATGACTCATTAAACTCAGGTTTTCACGAAACCGGTCTATATACATATTGACGCTCATGTTGTAGCCTAAGTTTCTGAAAGCAACCAGCATGTTGCTGACAAGTTCTGCGTATTATCTAGCCTTATTGCTGCCAAGAAATTTCTCCTCTACCAGAACAAATGCTTTTCACGCGTCAAGTTCCACTTCGTTCACTGAGCTGCCGGATTTGAGGACTCTAGCTTTCAACTTCTCCATGGTCAATCCTGGAAAAGCCTGGCATGAGTAAGTGAAGCAGTAATCTTCCTTGCCCAGAGCCTTAATGAGCTGTTTGATTAAGCCGAATTTGACGTGAAGCAACGGGAATAGTATTCCGCGTCTGTCCACCAAAGAGTCGTTGATGACGTTCCGTTTTTTTGCAAGTCACTAATTCCTCCATTTATTGTTTCTCCACCAACTTAATGCTTTGCCACATAATTTTTTGGAAAATTTTGAGGTTTTATGACTTAAAACTGATCCATTTTCGACATAACGATCCAGAATTATCGGACCTGAATACGTCTTTCTAATCAAGACAATTATTATTCAACCTGGCATTTTACCCCGACCCTGCGCCAATTTTTCCAAATGTTCCACACGTGTCTACATGTGAATAAAAACGTAAGAAAAATGACATGTGGCCATAGCTCAAAAACTTGAACTGATTGAGCAAAACCAACGTGATTTCTAGATTCAGCGCAACAGAATAAACACAGATAGATTTGTTGTTGACCAGTGTAATTAATAGCTCCCATATGGTGTTATATTCTATACTAAGTCTAATTAGAAGTTCGTCCTCACTCAGCATATAGAATGCTTCTTTGAGTCGTCTTACTTTCCACCGTTCTTCGTTGTCAATGACCTTTCCTCATCTAAAAAAAACTCATAACTGTTTTGTTTGCATGTATATACAAGTAGATTTTTTTTTTCATAGCAAATATAAGACAGACACAGATAACGAGCATATTACATCATACAAAATGAAAATTCCATGAACCAAGCTTCTTTCGTAGAACTATCCACCCGTGGAACGCAATACCGTGCGGTTGCTTCCCAGCTAACTATAACATGGTCGTTTTCAAATCTAACGTAAATGAGTTCTTGAGCCGTCCTTTTATATGATTAAACCATACGGAAGTTCCATCATTACTGATTGCCACGATATTGCACCCCCGTCTATCTAACATTCATTAACTCTTATCCTAGAGTGGCTTCTAGGTCTTGATAAACGGTTAACTCCAAATAAAAATAAGCAAACAAACAAACAAAAACTCACTCCATCCCTAGAAACGGGGCAATCGTGACCGTTTCTGTAATATTATTCACCTGACCCTCTCGATTGTATCCCATACTGCATCGCTTCCTTGATTTTATTCCAATCTCCATATACGTAAGATGATCGGGATTTATTACTTTGAAATTCGGTCTGGTTTAATCCGGCAAAAGCCATTCAGTCGTTTGCAATATTTCTGCTTAAGACTTTTAGAAATGATCTCTATCTCTAGTATTATATAAAAGTCACTATGTATGTGTATGTGTGTGTGTGTGAGTTTCTTCCTCATAGGTTCCAAAACGGCTGACCCTATCATTTGCAAATTTCACACGAAGCTAATTTATATGTCTGGCGGTGTTCTTAGATATGTTTTGTACTGCAATTCATCCGATAAGTATCGAAAATCCCCCCACCAAAAAAAAAAAAAAAAAAAAATCCGATCTGAAAAGTAGTTTTTTCTCTCTTTTAGATAAAAAAGAAGACTTTATAGGGGGATGTTTTACGTCACACCGGCCAAGAGAGAGAATAAAATCTCAGCAAATAATCTCTTCTTTAAAAACAAAGCAAAACAGATTTATTGCCATCTGGGGATATAGCTTAGTGGTAGAGTATTCGACTACAGACCGAATGATCCCCTGTTCAAGCCAAGGTGCACCTCACCATTTTATTTTAATTTTTTTTTTTACCAATAATGTGCGCAATTTAAGATAAAAAAGAAATACCAATTAACATCGCAGCAAATCATTTGTTCGTTTGCATATTTTAAAATTAAACATTAATCAGAAGTGACTTTTTCAGGGCATTCATCGTCAAGCCCAAGCATCAGCTGACGTGATATTGTAAACAAATACAGACGGATTTTGATGAATGACATTATCATTATTATTTTTTTACTAAAAATTTCTTTTTTGCAATTATTCCACCATGCAAATTATTCCTCGTAATATATAATAATCAATAGAGGACTGATTTTATAATAATAGATACGCAATTTGCATAAATTAAAATATCATGTTTAAGCTTATTGTATGACGGGGCAACGCCGGGCGGCCAGCTAGTGATTGATAATTTGCATTTTTTGATTATATTGTAGGATCATCTTAGATGATATTCACACAACGTTTCGGTAGATTACAAATCCAGTGTTCATCAGGTGCGCATTGTCGAATCATTAATGTCTATCTCGAACTCGGTCTGTACAGAATTTAGATTCGAACCCTTTGAATCGACGGGTTAAGATTATTCTCGCTCTGTCAGTCATGATCGGGTAGAAATATAAAATGATTCTTATTTTTTTTTGTTTTACATAGGAGTCACCACTTATCAAGGGCCAGAGGCAACTCGAGGATAAGGGTTAAAGAGCGAACAGTAATCAATTGGACAATATCATAGTAATCGTTAGTAGTGTAAAATTGGTAAATTGGATTACTTAAGGGAAACGGCTCTTCAGGAATTTGTTTACGTTGGACTTGAAGATGACCATATTGTAGTCAACTGGAAAGAAGACAAACGAAAGAGAGTTTCACAGGTGTGCAGTTCAAAGAAAGAAGCTTTGTTCATGGAATCTACGTTTAGGTTTAGGTACAGATAAAGAGTGAGGGACATTATTGATAGTTAGACGAGTGTTTCTTTCGAAAGTTTGGCGAGGGTGGACCATAGATTGAAGCTCAAACGAGCACTTGCCATGAAAATAACGATAAAGCATAGACAGGCTCGCAACGAATCTTCTGTGAGAAAGAAGTTGCAGGGAAGAGAAAAAGGTATCCCCTACTTTGAACTCTATCAAGGCAGGATAGGTCTTTCTAACAGCTCCTGTCCAGATGTGGCAACAATACTCCATCCTTTGTCGTATCTGGCTCTGATATAGGTAGAGAATTGCATCAGCAGTGATATATCTACTGGATCGTTAGAAAGATTCCGACATTTTTCCAGCGACCTTGGCAACGGATTTGATGTACGTGTTCCATTTCAGATCAGGAATGAAGGTAAAGCCCAGAGCCTCCCCAAGACGAAAGCCATTCATTTCAATTATTTTCTTGGAATCGCTTGTACTGACAATTGAAATTCAGCCCCACAGAAAACAGTCACCTAGGACTGATTATAACTTTATAGCTATACCACATCATCGACATAAACACCCTGAGTTCAAAACAAAACAAAACAAAAAAAAACTCTGCTAAAGAGATATTAAATACACATCAGCCGAAATGCCGTCAGAATAACAACCAAAATAAGAAGGGTAATACAAATAATCCAAATAAAACAAAAATGTTTATTGTTTTAAAATCAATAACCCACACAACTGTTGACATTACACAATATATTTTGCACGAAAATATTATATGTGTATCATTATTGTTTCACGGTTTTTTTTTTTACTCACGTTCACCCCTAACAAAGCATATCGCTACTTGAACGTAAGGCACTACTATTTGGGACCATGCCTAGAAAAGATAAACAAGATGTTGGTTTACGTTACATTGAAACTTCAGCATATCAGTACAGCCAGGGAGACAGGTAACAGGAAGTGAATTACAAAGTCTTGTGATCGAGGGAAGAAACTATTAGAATAGAAAGCTTTCTGGCATTTAGAGTCCTCAGCAGTGAAGTGGTAAGATTTTGTTGCTAAGCAGGTTTGTCGGGGATATATACGCCGAGGGGATACAAGTGTAACGAGTTCATCAGAGTACATTCCATTAAAATATCTGTAAAACAGGCATAGGAATGTAACATTGTGGCGATGGGACGGAGGTTGGAACCTAATTGACAAAGTGGGACCTATTAGATTGAAAACTCTTTTGTAGACCCTAGTGGTTGACGTACCAGCCCAGATGTGGCAACAATACTCCATGCATGGTCGAATGGTGGCCTTGTAAAGGTGCAAGATACTCTCAGGTGTTAGTAGTCTTCTAGAGGGAATACACCTTCTTTGCAGCAGCCTTCGCAATGTGTTCAGTCTATTTTTTCCAGTTCATATTTCCCGCGGATGTTAGGCTGAGGAGTTTGAAGGAAGAATTCTCAGGTAGATTGTTTTTAATCATGGATATGGTTGGAGAGGCGTCTTGTAATTGTTGGAAAGGCTTCTTGTAATTGTTAAAGGAGAGCAGCTTTAATATTCTGACATGTACTATGTAACCCTAACCGAAATTTATTCTGGTATACATAATCTCTACTTACTGGCGTGGGATCCCAATATATAACACTATGTTGACTACTAACACTTAATTATAACTAGCCTG
The DNA here is from genome assembly GCF_053919585.1 of Euprymna scolopes. Taxonomy (NCBI): domain Eukaryota; kingdom Metazoa; phylum Mollusca; class Cephalopoda; order Sepiida; family Sepiolidae; genus Euprymna; species Euprymna scolopes. Next base: position 152,080,194 of record NC_136482.1, on the reverse strand, counting down.
GGTGCCAGGCGTTGCCCGGGTGTTTGAAGGTATGTGTTGAACTGAAAAAATAAATAAATAAATGGTAGTAAGTTAGGCAGGTCCGAACCCGTACTGCGAAGGAAGAATAGAACGTGAAAAAAAGTGATGTCTTTGCCGTTGCGTCTATCGCCAAACCGGAAGTGGCGAGGGTTTAAATTAAGGCTAATCAATCGAAAAGAGGGAATGAATTTTGAAAATATGGGCCAAAAAGCGACTCCTCCCTATAGAAAAATGCCCAGTTGAGGGTGAAGGCATTAATGTTTCTAGCCAATTTTTCGATATTTGTCGTCCTTGAAAGCAATATCAATCTCGTGAAAATCCGTCACCCCTGTCGAAAGTTTTAGGCATACATACATACATACATACATACATACATAAACAGACATCTGAGATTTATATTATAGAAGAGTATAGAAGATACAAGTGCACATATTACCCTGCTTTCGCATTTTACTGGCAGAGTTAAAGAAACATTAATCTTGATAGCTTTGTAAGATATTTTTATATAAAGAAAACCTGGTAACATTTTACTGTTATAATTACATGATATTTTAGTATGTATGAGAGGCAATATCTTTTTTGTTCGGTTAAGACGCCGTATTTACATTCCATCTTTGTGTCGTCTTTCTAGATTCGTTTTACGTTTCCAAAGTTGCATCTGAAAGTATAAAAACATTCTCTAAGAACTGGATTATTGGAAAAAGAATCTATTACGAGAAAACAATCTGGAAAGGATTTTGCAAAAAGAAAAAACAAAAAAAAATTGGTTCGGCTTATGCGTGTGCGAATATTGATTTGAAATAGAATTCATTTTTTTTTTTAGACAAAGCTCTATTACGTTCCTGACTTTTTCAATTCAAGATTGATTATTTCATATTATTTGGATTTTCCGGACTACTATTCTCACCCGGAATGTTATTTTTATAACATTTCGACTGATGTCACCTATCTTCAAGTGTGTTTTCTGGAGCGCCGGAAATCTTTCTATCGAACTCAGGAATCCGCACCGAATTTCGAACGGAACCCTTTATTTAATCCATGGGGATAGTATGGTCTCGTTTTGTAATCCCTACAGATTTCCGAGTTGAAAAAAATTCCAGAATTCTACAAGATACACCTGAAGTAGGTAGAAGGTAACAGCGACCAAAACGCTGTGCAAACAACACCAAACACTGAGAACAGTACTCCAAATAATCCAGATGATACGAAAAGCTCAATTGTTTGAAAATATTGAAGACTCAATATCAATATTTGAGTTGTATTTTTGATATGCAGAATTATAATTGAGCTCAAACATTCAATTCGCTAAGTAGGCTCAACTTTTTATTAATATTAATGTTAATTGTGTTGCTAAAAATTACAATAAAATACTTAAGATAAAAACAGAAATCAGATAGTAAATGTCTCCTACATCTAACAAATGGTTTACCTTATATACAACAATTGTGCTCTCTAGACTCTATAAGTAAAATTTCAAGTGTTTAGTCCCAAAATTGTCGGAGGAGTTTGGTAGAGTTCTTAAAGTTAAAATCGTTGAACTTTGACCCATTAACACGCCGATCGTGTATTTGTACATGTATGACATCGAACAATATTCTGGGTTGTGCTTTAGTTTTTTTCCCTCAACATTTAAGAATTGAGTAAACGTTTTAGAGTTTACTTCAAATCTATATTAATACTAGCAAGGACGGGTGGGGTGGGACGGCTTTGCTCGGTCGTAAAATACGCTAAAATATTTTAATTTATCCAGATTTCGTCTATATAGAGAGTCGTGCTTTCAAAAGTTAAGAAAAAAATCTACTTGGGTGCCATCAGCTAGAATCGAAACCAAAAGCAAAACTGTAGCATACAAAGCTTGTGACGTTACCACTGTACCTACCCGACACGCATATGAAGTGATTAAAAATTAGAAATTAAAATTAAACTAACATGAATGTACAAAATATATAAGGATTTTTTTATTTCACCCATTTTTTTACCCCTTAAAAACTATTTTAACCGGCTAAAGTCCCATAAAAGAACGGTTCATAAAAATCCAATCATTTGAAGCTCCTAGCGCCGTTCTGCGACTTTTAATTTCAGAAGAGATAGAATTTGAAAATATGGGGACAGACAGACATATAGCCTTTTATATATTAGACTATCAGAATACCTGTCTCAGAGAATGTATTCTGCTAAATAACAATTAAATTAATTCACCTAATAGGACAGATTAGCAGCACTTACCTGACAGAAGATTAATACACACACACACACACACACACACACACACACACACACACACACATATATATATACACATATATATGCACATATATATACATACATATATATATATATATATATATATATATATATATATATATATATATATATATATAAAAGTGAACGTGTCTGTGTGTCTGTCTGTGTGTCTCTCAGTTCCCTACGCAATAACTCTGCCAATGTTTGGTCTACAGACTCGAAATTTCATATACAGGGTTTGGGAAAATATATGCGATCGGTTTTCGGTCTGAAATTTGGCTGTAAAGGGGTCAAAGTTCAACGATTTGAACTTTGAGAACTCTACCAAACTCCTCCGACAATTTTGGGACTAAACACTTGAAATTTTAGATATAGGTTCCTTGGACATGGATCTAACTTAATAACTTAATTTGAGCCCAAAACAATAAATATTTAGGGGTCATAATAGGGGTCAAATTAAAAAAATTGATCGTTTTTCTTTTGCTCAGCATACACCTCCAAACACCCGGGCACCCATGCTAGTATATCTATAAAAGTGAACGTGTCTGTGTGTGTATCTGTGTGTATGTGTGTCTGTGTTTCTGTGTACATTTTCCTATGCAATAACTCTTTTATTTTAAGTCTACAGGCTCGAAATTTGATATACAGGGTATTGAGATTCGGGAAAATGTTTGTAATCTGTATGTATGTTTGCATCTCTGCCTAAAACTTTCGACAGATGCGGCGGATTGTCAAAAGATCAGTATCGTTTTGAAGTTTGACCTTTCAGACGACAAATACCGAAGAATTGGCTAAAAACAGTAATTTCTTCACACTGAACTGGGCACTTTTCCACGAGGAGTGGTCGCTTTTTTCGCCGATATTTTTTAAAGTTCTCCCCTCTTTTCGATTGTCTAGCCTTAATTTAAAGCTACGTCACTTCTAGTTTGGCGGTGGTCGTAACAGCAAAGAAGTCAGGTTTTTCCCGTTCTTTTCCTCCTTCGCGGTACGGGTTCGAGCCTGCCTTCCTACTACCACTTTTTTTTTTTTGCTCAACACACACCTCCAAACACTCGGGCAACGCCGGGCTGAAATGCTAGTATATATATATATATGTATATATATATATATATATATATATATATATATATATATATATATATATATATATACTAGCAAAAGTACCCGTCGTTGACGGGGTTCAAAAACAGCCTACAGAAAATTGACTCTGATTTATGAAAGTATGATAGGTTATGAAAAGGAAGGGTTGTAAAGAGATAGCTTCGAATTTGGGGGTATCAAAACCAAAGCAAAATATGATGAAAGTAAAAATACAATAGATAAACCCCATAATTTATTATACAATACCTGAACACTGAAACACTTATCACAATATTCTGTGGATCTATACTAAAAAAAAACTTGTTAAACTTTGTGACATATTTCCATTCTATGGAGGTCAGATGCGAACGAACACCCCATAATTTTATTATAACATATTTCTTCAAACTGAAACATAATTATCAAAGTATACTTACGTAGATAGATATGAAAAGTCTTTATTAAAGTTTGTGCTTATTTTCATTCCATGGGGGCTAGGCGCGAACTCAGACCCCACAATTTTATTATACAATCCCTATTTAAGTTAAAACATACTTATCAAAGTATTCTTATGTACATCTATATCAAAAACACTTGTAAACGTTGTTTTTTTAATTTTTAAATTTTTTATTTTCATATTTTGTGGACCAGGCGCGAACGCAGACCCCACAATTTTAATGAACCACCGTTCTACCAGATCAAACATACCCATTCCTATGTCTCGATACATCTTCTATCATTATATGTAATCAGTTTTTTAAAAATAGTCAACCATATGGGAGCCTATTCGTGACCACACACACACACACACACACACACACACACACACACACACACACACACATTACGCTTTATATTATATTGTATATATAATATATATAAGAGAGAGAGAGAGAGAGAGAGAGAGAGAGAGAGAGAGAGAGAGAGACTACAATAATATCCAGGTCATGTCGAGTAAAAATAATAAACTAGAACAGAACGATGCTGCACTATTTTAAGGTGAAATTGCAAAAGCGTATAATGCCACGAAATCTAAAATCTATTAGTTTCGGGCAAAAACAATATCGTTTTCTCCATATATATTACATTTATATAAGATTTCTAAATTAATTCATTGATATATGTGCCATGTTATATATCATTTTGAAGCGCGTTTTTTGCTCTATCGAATCAAATTATTCGTTACCGTTCTTAATCTCTTCATCTGTCTTTTGCAGGCTTTTCGACAGCATGGACAAAATTCAAATCCGCACGATTTTCTTGTTCCAGTTCGAACTAGGAAAAAAAAAAAAAAAAAAAAAAAAAATCCGCCAAGATAGCTGGTAATATGAATGATGCGTTTGACCCAAGAACAACTAACGAACGTGTGGTACAACGGTGATTCAAGAAATTTCGCAATGGTTACGAAAGCCTCGAAAATGAAAACGGTTACGGCCGCCCAACTGCGGTTGATAACAAACATTTGAAAGTCTTCATTGAAGTCGATCCTCGCAAAACCACTGTTGAACCCGAGGTCGATAACTCAACAATCGTTCTTGGCCTTCGGTCCGGGATGAAAGTGTAGTATCTGTTCCGGCAGATACTGCAAGCTATGACTAGCTAGGACTAGCTATGACTAGCAAAGACCAGATGTGGGGGCAACCCCACATGCTTGACCTTTAACCAGCTCCCATTTCCCACCTCTCGGGAGCTGGTCCCCTTTTTCCCTTCCCCCTCCCTTCACTCCTCACATTAAAAATTGGCCTTGTGCCTAATTTGCTCGGTGGGGGAGCAAATAAATACCATCACTCAACAATCGTTCTCCGTTAAAAGCAAATAGGGAAGTCAAAAAGTTAGATAAATGGGCGCCACATGAATTGCACGATAATCCAAACAAAACAAAAAAAAGTGTCGTTTTGAGGTGTCTTCTACGCTCCTTCTGCGCAACAAAAACGACCCATTTCTCGAGCGGATTGTGACGTGTGATAAGTGGATCATCTACGATAACCGACGACGTTCGGCAAAGTGGTTGGACGCCGAAGAAGCTCCACAACACTTTCTGAAATTGCATCAAAAAAGTTAATGTTGACTGTTTGGTGGTCTGCGGCCGCTCTAATTCATCACAGCTTCTTAAATCGGGGCGAAACGATTACGGCAGAGAAGTACTGCCGACAAATATATGAAATACACCAGAAGTCTCAACGTATGTGCCCGAGATTGGTCAATATGAAGGGACCTCCATAACAACTCTCGCCCGCATGTTGCTCAACTGACTCTGCAGAAGCTGAATGAATTGGGCTACGAGACTCTGCCTTACCCGCCATATTCCCGGAACTCTCGCTCACAAATTATTACCTTTTTAAGTATCTCGAAAACTTCCTGCGTGAAAAATGCGTCAAAAGCCGAGATGATGCCAAATCGGCCTGCAACGACTTTATCACTCTGAGAACTCCGGATTTCTTTGCTAATGAGATAAATCAACTTGTTTCTCTTTGCCAAAAATGCATCGATTCTAATTATTCTTCTTTCAGTTAATAAAGTTTATTATGAAAGGAGTTATGATCTTTTGAAGTTTAACGTCAAAAATGACATTATTTTTGCACCAACCTAATAGAACCCTTATTTTAGTTTTGATTAAAATCCGTTGGAAAATTTCGCTTTAAGAAAAATGTCAAAATCGTAAGCTTAACAGGCTTAAAGTAACAAATTAAAATTCGGTGAATCCGTCATAATTGGTGCATAATTACTACGGGTCAAATTTAATGCACATCAGAAATATTTGAATTTTCAAACGTAAGATTGTGTTTGTAATATTCTCCCTAAAATCTTTTAAAATTCGCTAATGTTTGAACACTGAGCAATATCTGATGATGGCCTGTGTGAGTGAATAATAATAATAATAATAATAATAATAATAATAATGGTAATAATAATAATAATAATAATAATAATAATTATTATTATTATTATTATTATTATTATTATTATTATTATTATTAGTATTATTATTATTGTACCATGCAATGATATGCTTATGGAATGAGTGGATAGACATAGAAACAAACTAATTAAATACTCACTTAAAAATAAGGTTACTTCATGTATATGTTCACACACGCCGAGCTAAAATTATATAACATTCCACACGATCACGCCTATATACGAAGGCACAATAGAAACAGATAAACATGCAACATCTGTAATCAATAATTGCTAAGTTTTTAAGACCAGCAACCATATAGTTCGCTCTTGTAAACACGGTAATCTCCCCATAAATATATATGTAAATTAAAAAAAACAAACTCAAAGCTGATTCTGAGTGTTTGTAGATTCCTATATATGCGACATTTCAAAGTATAGTGTACCATAAAATCTTTCGCATCTATACATGAAGATGATCAGACTTTTCAGACAAAAAATTTAATGTGATTCAATTACTTTATTAAGCACCAAACATTCAGACAAACAGTGTAAAATGTATGTGCTCTGTAACTTAATACAACTAGTAAAAAACTGCTGCTACTAGATCAGGCTGTATGAATATACCGGCTTCCTGACCTAAAATGCACTAAACATTGACGTTATTCTGTTTTTTCTTTTCCCGTTGCAAAAACCAATCATGATCTTTAAAACCCCAAAACAAAAACAATAATTTCCCTCTACAAAACAACCAAACCAAATCAAACAGCATGACTAAATATTTGGCGATATAAAGAACTTGGAACATAATAGATTTTTGACAGGAATGGGCATTAAATAACCCGAAAAGCACTGACATGCTGTAAAACAAAGCAACCAAACCAAACAACTAGTAGAAATATGCAAAGAAACGAAGCAGATATCCAATATATATATATATATATATATATATATATATATATATATATATATATATATATATTCGACATGTCAAGTGTTTTAACATTTTATGAATATAAGCTTCCTTTTTAGAGTATGGAAATGCAAAGAGCGAGTTAAGCGCATTAGTTCTAAAATGGTCAAGTTTTGCAAAAAGGTCTAACAAAAGAGTTTCTGCTAGAAAATTCCTGGCAATATTCCAAATGCCAAAAAGATAGCGTTCAGCTTCGAATGTTGCCGATTGGTAGAAAAATAGAAAATGCAAACAAAGGAAAGCTTTTAAAGAACGTCTTCACATGTCGGCATTAGCGTTTTAAAGAACGTTTCTGTCAGCCGAGATTTTATCGCCGTTCGCTTCTGAGAAAGTCGGCGGCGAACACTTAGCGATACACTTGCCTAACTAAGACGTTTCCATCGTCGAAGGATATTTTGAAAAGCGAGAGTAAAACCGTTGCGCTCTTAAGGTAACTGTTTTCAAAGAGATGTTAAATGCTCCACTTTTGAGGAGAGTTTTTGATAAAATAAAAATAAGAGCACACAAATGCAATACAAACATCCAACAAATATTTGCATATGCCAGTGTTTCACAATAGTGAACAGCGTGGAAAAGTTTCTATAATTCTTCTGAAAACTATTGATTTTTCTTTTCTTTTCCGTTTCTCTAACCTTCGTTCTCTTCTTTGTTTTTTCTTTCAACCCTCTCCGTCTTGCGGTTTATTTTTCTTTTTAACTCTTCTCTTACGAAAACAACAACAATAACAACAACAACAACAAAAACATCTGCGCAGTTGTGCTATAATAATTTTCTAATATTTCTATCTACTCTCTCTATCTCTATTTCTCTCTCTCTCTCTCTCTCTCTCTTGTCTCTGTTTTTTTTTACTAAGCGATGCGTTTATTTTTTTATCTCATAATTTAGGACGCTAATTATGCTGTTAGTAAGTTTACAAAAGCATTGTTTTGTTTTTCGTTCTTTTTTCATTATGCAACTTGTATAGTTGTGAACAGGTGCCTCTGCAGTTTAACATTTCACAAAAATTCTGTTTACATTAGACCGAAGCATCTGGTAAAATCTATACAAATTCTATAATTGATTACCCACCTCAAAAAAAAAAAAAAATGAAAAACAAAAATATATTTTTGTAAACCGCTCGTGTAAGCTTACTGACATCATTATTTACGTCCTAAATTATGAAAAATAAACGAATCTCTTAGTAAAAAAAAACAGCGCCGGTTTTCGGTGGTGCTGAAAACGAATATCACAGTTAAATTTGTTTTATGATATGAAGAAATTATTACGTGATTGGAAAGTGGGTGCCCATTTTACGTTAAATTTATATAAGAAAGTGATCCCCCCACTTTTGAAAAAGTAATTTTTTATATCATGAAAACTACTTCTCTGCCCCAAATTTAAATGTGATATTTTTAGCACTATCGAAAACCATTAAAAGTCGTCATTTTCAAGTTTTTTTTGAGAAGTTGGAAATAAACTGGACATTGACCATTTTTTCTAGTGGTTAAATGACGCTGGGTCACGTCGTAAAAATTGACCATTTTTAATTTAAGATATTAAAAAAATTATAAAGGAAATCTGTTTCGCAGGCAATTAAACACACTTTCTGTGGTATAATTATTATAATAAATCCTGGGCAACACCGATTAAATTTTATAAACAAAAACAAAAAGAGCAGGAGATGATGAATATTGTTCACATGTGTCTCTGTGACTAACTCTACCCTCGCGAGGATGCAAGTAAATGAGGACATTAGTTTTAATTATCTTTCTCTAACAAATATAAAAGGTTACTTAAAAAGAAAGAATAAGTGAAAAACAATTTCCTCCGAATTAAAATAAAAAATGATTCAGCTTAGAATAATATTTCCAAATGAAAACAAAAACAGGAAATATTTAATAACGTGATCCGTTTAAAACAATTTTTCAATTAAGCTATCACAGTTATTTCCCCTTTTGGTTTTCTAGTTTTTGGTTTGAAAATAAAATGGTTTTAGATTTCAGATAAAATAAATTAAATCAAACATAACTTGAAATTTAAATAAACTGAATAATTAATTTTTTTTTAATTAGTACAGCTGAAACAAAGCTATTATGTCGAATAAGTAATGTCATCAAGGTAATTATTTAAATAGATTGCATTTAATGTGATATGTTAATGACCGTAACTTAGTAATGAAAAAGTGGTTTAAAGAATGCTATATATTGAAAGTCCGTATACAATATAATGTCTCCTTTGACAGAAGTATCCTAATATGGGCATTAATATTTCTTGACCAGGACAGGTGTACGCACATATGGCCTTTATATTTCTTTGGTGGTTGGTAGTTATACACATAGACACACACACGACGCTACTACTTTATATATATATAATCAATTGATTAGTTATAATAACTGACCGAAATAATCAATCGTTTTTTTTAGCGTAGTTTAGTTTCGTATATACAAACATGTATAATAGTTTATAATTTGTTGATATTATTTTCATAAGTATGTAGACACAACTTAGAATTAATAAATTTGCTAATTATTAAATAGAAAATTTTGGTGGAAGATTCATAAATTAATTAAAATTGTTAGTACGAATAGTTGAGTTTAATGACTTAAACGAAACAGATACTGCCAAAAAATGTATAAGTCAACTGAATTAAAGGAATAAATTATAAAATGGACAATATCATGAAATTTGGAATATAACTTTTTGTCATTTATTCTCTGTATTGCTCTGTAATTGCATCGCGCTTCTAAAATTAGGATTGATATATAATAAGAAAATATATTTCTACAGAAATATATATATATATATGTATATATATATACTAAAGCTCATTATACATGCACACACACACACACACACACATATATATATATACATATATATACACACAGCATACATACTCGCATTGACACACCGGTTCTCGTCAGATCATCGAAGTTAAGCAACGTTGAGCCTTGTTAGTACCAGATGGGTGACTATTTAAGAAGTCTAGGCGCTGTGTGTGCTCTCCACTCTTCTCGGCATTGTTTCCAGTCGTCTTGTACATACACTTCACTTGCCACTGGTATTTAGCGATGACTCAGGAGAGGTGTGGTTTGAAATTGCGCACTTCCTGCCCAAAAAATTTTGCGTGCAGGCACCATTTCGTGGGAATCCATAGTCTGTCAAAGATTGGAGGGACCCCTTTTATATATATATATATATATATATATATATATATATATAAACAAATCGAGCGGAGGTATTTCGAACGATATCAAAACATCGTTAAACTCACTACTCGTTCAAACAGCCGCCAATAGCGTAATGGTTAGGAGCCTTGACTGCCGTACAAACGGTCGGGTTTCAATCCTGGCTTGAGGTAGTTGCCTGTCTAGCCGCACTGATGAGCTGTGAAACAGCGAAACAGTACTGTATGTGGATGACTATATATATATATATATATATATATAAACTTAAACTCATTTATATATATAAAAGTATGTATAAAAAAACAATGAAAATATTCAGTTCACGTTGTCTAGCGCGTGTTGTTTTACTTTTAATATGTATAGAATGGAATGGAAACGGCACTAATCCTATGCGGGTTTAACCGGCTTCCACAAAAGGAGGAGGTTCCATGGAAGTATGAAATTCGCAACCCAGTCGCATGTATATACCCGTTAGGGGAGATGATGACGTTGGTTTTTGTAACTCTTATAGGGAGGTGTCGACGTCTTCCTACATACAGGGCCTGGAATTCCCAAATTGGTCACCCATCTGGTACTGATCTAACGAGAACCGGTGTGTCAACGTAATTATGCCGTATATGTACGACATATATATATTGTGTCGTGTGTCGTGATTATGCCGTGTATATATATATATATATATATATATATATATATATATATAATAAATTCCACAGCCAAACAACGTCGCAGCCCACAAGAGCCATGACAGTCAAAGAACCGGAAGTCCAAGACTCGAGTTTCGCCCTCATTTGGGCTCATCAATTAGACACATCCGAACTCAGGATTCGAAACCCGAGCCTCTTGCATGCAAGGCAAACACTCTACCAACTGAGCAAACGCCCTGCACACAAGAATTTCTATTAACCAACACAGATCAAGCAAACCGCGCCGAAATCCGACTGTGAAATATTTAGAGATTTATAAAGAATCGGAATCGGAATCGGTAATTGTATCGGAATCGGAAATATATTAGAATCGTACCATCACTAATATATATATTGTGTCGTGATTATGCCGTGTATATATATATATATATATATATATATATATATATATACACACGGCATATATTATATATATATTAGTGATGGTACGATTCTAATATATTTCCGATCTCGATATAATTACCGATTCTTTATAAATCTCTAAATATTTAACTATATAGTTGTATTTTTTCTCCGATTACCTTAAAACACAAATGTGCAAATATTTTACTAAACGTAAAAATATACTTGTGAGGGAACATTTATCAATTTTAGCTAAACTGGTTGTATTAAATCAATAAATATTTATTATTTTATTATTATTACCAGCAATGGAAGATTAAGCTTTAAATGAAATCAAAAAAAAAAAAAAAAAAAAAAAAAGAAGACAATTAAAAGAATCATTTTGACATCGGAAAATCGCTACACATTTTTCCGATTCCGATACCCTCAAATATTCTGATTTTGCCGATTCTCGATTCTGGTTCTGATTCCGATTAATCATCCCAAAACTAATATACATTTTGTCGCTTTTTAATGTTAACACTCTTTTAAATATACACTTTTTTCTCTTGGAACCACACACCATCACTTTCGACCCTGGCTTGAGGCAGTTGCCTGTCTAGCCGCACTAATGAGCTGTGAAACAATACTGTATATGGATGACTACACACACACACACATGCACACACATATATATATATATGTATATATAATTATTTTTACTATAATAATTAAATACCTACAGACACTAATGTTTCATCCTTTCGGGAATCTTCAGTGCAGGGTGTCACAATTAATACCAGTCGAACGATTTGAACCCCGCAACACGAGACATCTCTGGCTAGATTAGCGAAGACCTAATCCATTCGGCTACCATTAACCGCATGAAATAACGTTGCATTTAAACATCTTATTTTTTAAATGTTCATTTACGTCAGTCAGAGAGTGATTTAATCGTTATACGATGATCTATGCTTATATATATATATATATATATATATATATATATATATATATATATATATATATATATATATATATATATATATAAAGTCATTGAATTTTTAACGATAACATGCAACGTTGCTGACACGCTGTAAAAAGTTACCAAAAATCGTTGGGGCAATATATTTATAACTTTCAAGGTGAATGCAAATTGTTATGGCTTGATAGTTTATTTACATTGCTTTTGTTTGTTTGGTTTGTCTACTATTCGCATCAATCTGCGTGGCCGTACCGTGTCAGCGTTTGAGAAGCAAGCTCATTTCACGATGTGCTAGCGCTGAATACATCTCGCGTTTAGATTCAGCGAGATTGATGTGCAATCGACAGTGTTAGATGTCCATCCTCTCAATCCAATACCTTAACCCAGAGGGAAAGAAAAGTGCGTTGGCTTCTTGCTCTGCTGGGATAAAATTTGTAGACATTTTTTCACATTTATCATGTTTGGACGTACATGTTATTTTCATATTCGTCTTCATCACTTACTCCGCCGCTTGACGTTGCCCGTTGTCCAGCGCGTGTTGCTTCACTTTTAGTAAGAACCAGACACAGCTGTAGCGTACACAAGATCAACACGAATTTAATTTTACCATTTATAACCAAGAAATGGAAAACTTTTTGATTAGACAATGTTCCTCAATGGAATATCAAATCACTGATATCAGGGTTGCGCGTCATCTGAAATAAATATATATCATATGTACACGTACATGTAGGCATTTTTTTTTCCTTTTACTCACATTCACCCCTTCTTGGCCTTTTGGTAAAGATCAAAGTGTAGTATCTGTTCTTCAGGCATAGTAAATAGGTACATTCACCCCTTACAAAGCATATCGTCACTTGGACGTAAGGGGCTACTATTTGGGGCCATGTCTAGGAAAGATTAACAAGATATTTGTTTTATGCTACGTTTAAACTTCTGCATATCAGTACAGCCAGGGAAGCAGGCAGCAGGAAGGGAATTCCAAACTATTATAATATAAAACTTTCTGCCATTTAGGGACAACAACAGTGAAAAGGTGAGATCTTATTGCTAAGCGGGTTTGTCGGGTATATGTTCGTCGAGAGGTACAAGTGAAACAAGTTCATCAGAACATATTCCATTAAAATATTTGTAAAGCAGGCACAGTGATGCAACATTGCGGCGATGGGACAGGGGCTGGAGATTAATTGATAAATGGGACCTATTAAATTGACAACTTTTTTTTCGACTTTATCCAAGAGGGAGAGACTAGTGGTAGATGCATCAGCCCAGATGTGGCAACAATACTCCATGCATGGACGAATGGTGGCCTTGTAAAAGTACAGGATACTCTCAGGCGTGAGCTGTCTTCTAGCTCGATAGAGGGAACCCACCTTATTTGCAGCAGCCTTTGCAATGTCCTCTATCATGGATACTTATCTAATTTATAAAAGAAAGCTGCATTTTATTTCTTGTCTCTTCGCCCAGCTCAAATTCAGAAAACTCCGAAGGATGCACATATAAAACTTATAGATACAAGAATACTTATTGATCCGTGCTGAAATAATAACGTTATTATGTTAAGTTATACTGTAGTTCTTTACTTTTAAACCGTGTGGTCTATTTAATCTGTTCAACAGAGTTTCAAGTTCTTGAGAAATGTATATAAGACAATTAGTTGTTTCACAAAAAAAAAAAAAAAATCACTTGACGTAAGTTTATAAAAAAGGAATGACCATTTATTTTTTTATATTATTTAATTGGAATTCATTAATGAGATGAGGTATAGTTGGCCGAAACGTCATGAAATAACAACTAAGAAAGATGAGGATAATAGTCCGCAATAAATAAATTAATAAATAATATGTTAATTTATTTATTGCGGACTATTATCCTCATCTTTCTGAGTTGTTGTTTCACGATGTTTCAGCCAACTATTCCTCTGGCCTTCGTCAGGTGGTAACCGCGACGGGATAGGAACTCCAAATCTCCTAACTGTATTCTCAGCAGTTACTGCCATCCATAGTTGTTGTCGTCTCACCAGGTTTTGGCCAAGTAAGCCTCTGACAGGCTTTTGGGTACGATTGGAACCGCTATCTTCAGACAATTCTCACTTGGAACCGTAGAGATTCAACGTCTGTATCCACTACGCCACGAGCCATGAAGAGCTAACGGGTATATACATGCGACTGGGGACCGCTTGCGAATGTCGGGGCCCATGGCGCAGTGAGTAGAGACGTTGACTCTCTACGGTTCCAGGTGAGAATTGTTTGAAGATAGCGGTTTCAATCCTACACAAAGCCGACCAGAGACTTACTGTGCCAAAAACGTGGTGAGACGACAACAACTATGGAAGGCAGTAATTGCAGTGGATGCAGTTAAGAGATTCGGAATTCCTATCCCGTCGCGGTTACCATCTGGCAAATGCCAGAAGAATAGTTGGCCGAAACATCGTGAAACAACAACCAAAAAGATAAGTACAAGAGTTTGCAATAAATAAATGAATAAATTTATTTTCTGTTCAATTCTTTCTCAATGTGATATGGCAAGAGAGACTGAGAGAGGGATGGGCGTGGTGGTGTGTTGTGGGTGACACAAAATGACAACTGGTCGTCTTGGTGCCCTTCTATTTGACTGACTTCTTCCTTAGCTGGCATTTGTTTTCATTTACAAAAAACTTTAGATAGGAATTTCGTTTTTCCATGCCGCATTCCACTGGCCCTTATTAAATTCGTCCAATTTCAATATGACTGTTTTCAAAACTTGTCAGTTGAAGAATGTTGATTTCAAAGTTTCTGCACTCTTCTTTCAATTCTTATGACTTTCGATGACATTTGTTGGTTTGAAGATTTGTCAACAATATTTGCATGTGTGCATCCAGTTCCATATAGGTGTATTCACAACCAGAAATAATTCCAGCGTTGCCCAGAATACTATTCAACAATTATTTAGGAAGCTATTCTTAACATGTGGAGTAGAAGGTAATTTGTAACTATTCTGTACTTTAACCTTACAATTTAATAAAAAGAGATATCGTAAAACTTTAATTAAACCTGAAAATATTATTTTAAAAAAATAGCGCGGATCAATAAGTGCACTAGCACCGACTTATATATTCTGATGTGCACATTACCTCGAGCAGGTTATGAAAAAAGCAATTACCGCAATATTCATTCGTATGGGGTAACGGGAAACCAAATTGGTGACTGCGAGCAGGGAAAAGTTTTCTTTAATTAATAAACCAAAACAAATAACTCTAGTAAGAAAGTAAAACTTATTTTCACCGAATTAATTAAAACTTAAATTATTAAAATAGTAAAAAAAATAATGAATAAATATGGTAACATGAGCTTATGCCTATGCGAGTAGACACATATACACACAGATACACATACACACATGAAGATACACATACACACTCAAACGCATATCCACACACAAACACACGCACCTATATATATATATATATATATGTATATATATGTAACTACTTAATTTACTCACATAAAATTAATATACGTAAGTATAGATTTATGCGTAAACTTGAAGTATTTACTTAAAAAATGCTCAATACGTAGGTAGAGCTAGTTAGTAATTTATAAAATATATATGGCGATTAAGCTACACTGAATTATTATTCAGTGTAGCTTAATCGCCATATATATTTTATAAATTACTATATATATATATATATATATATATATATATATATACTTATATGCAATATACTGAGTTCGTGTAATTCAGTAAATTTTCATATACCAATAGGTTTTAAGCCAAAAATGGTTTACTTAAGGATTAAGCTACTAAATTATCACATTTCATAATTGAGCATTAATATACTGTGTGTGCAAAATCAAGACTTCAAGACAAGGTATTGATGGCAACAAAAAGTGTATTCCATATATATATATATATATATATATATATATACTAGCTGTACCCTGCCATGCGTTGCAGTGGCTCAATTTGGTGTAATGGAAAAATTTAATTAAAGAGAAAATGCATGTTTCTTATATTAGTACAGCAATCCACTGCAAAAAGTGAAAAAGAAGGCGAAACTGAAAAAAATGGTACTCTTGCAGAATTTGATCTGGATCCTCGAGAGTTTCTGTCAATCATTCATGTTTTGGACTTGACCAACAATCAGTGGATGAAGCCGAACGTAGCAAAAATGTTGAAACGCTAAATGCTTTTTTTTTGTTGTTGTTTTAAAAAATGTGATTTAGTAATTAATATTTGGTTGATGGTGGAGGGAGGGGGGTTACTATACACAGATTCGAAAAAGTCGTCCAAAAACAAATGAATTAAAGCAAAGGTAAGGTAATTTACGTTTCTACCTAATTGGATAATTGTTTAGTGTTTTTATGTAATGTAAAATGTTTAATTGGCTCAAAAAACAGAAATGGTCGCGAATTCTGTTGAATACGTTAAGTTTGGGAAAGTAAGTTGATAACTAAAAACTATACAAAACAGTGTCTGAAACTCACCGAACATATGTTACCATGACATAGGCTGGCATAATCGGTAGGTTTCTGACAGTATTTTGTATAGTTGTTTTAGTTTTAACTCACTTTCTCTAACTTAAAGTAATCAACAGTGTCCACCACCATTTGTAGCTTTCAAATACACCAATAAACACTGTTTTTCGAACCGACTAAACGTTACATTAAATGAAAAGGGTTTATATTACTAAACACAGATACAAAGAAGTTGTCAAAAATAAATATATAACAAATAAATGTTATCAAAGGCGAGAAAAGTAAGTGTTCTACCTAACTGGATAAGATTTTAGTGTTTTTATGTAATGTATAATCGGTTCAAAAACATTCAATGTTTATCGGTATATCTTTTAAAAATCCCTTTTAGTGATTACCTGGTTTGAGGATATTTGTACAACTAAACGGCAAATCTGCTAAAAAAAATCCGGTATTATTTCACTTTAAGGCCCGTTTCACGTTCATATATAACGAAATATTTTATTGTAGATTTCGGTGTGCTAAAAACGAATCTGCAAACCGTTTACGTAGCAAAAAAAAGTTTTCATGACATTCATGAAATTACTTTTTCGAAAAGTGGGTGATCACTTTTCAATCTAAATTTAACTTAGAATGAGCACCCACTTTCTGGCCACCTGAGAGAGGGGCATTTTTCTGTTTCTTGGCTAAAAAGTTTTTTGTTTGATTTCTTTTGCATGGTAATAACCCCTGAACTCTGGGACTATTTTCCATTTAACAGCCGTAGCCTTCGTTTACGCTATGCGTAAGCATAAACGAAAGCTGTTTAGCCAATAAACATGGGAAAAAATCCCCCCTCTCTCAGGTGGCTAGAAAGTGGGTGCTCATTTTAAGTTAAATTTACATGGAAAAGTGATCGCCACTTTTTCGAAAAAGTAATTTCTTCATATCATAAAAACTATTTTTTTGCGACGGAAACGGTTTGCAGATTCGTTTTTAGCACACCAAAATCTACAAAAAAAATTTTGTTATTTACGAACGTGAGACACACAGCCCTTAATGGAAAATTATATCAAAAATCCGGGGGAAAATAGTTTTCAATAAAAACAGCAAATGAATTCGATAGAAAAAAAATGGATGCTATTTTTTTTTCTTTCTGTGTGTTTCTTGGCTAAAAAGTCTTTTTGTTTGATTTCTTTTGCATGGTATTAACCCCTGAACTCTGGGACTATTTTCCATTTCACAGACGTAGCCTTTGTTTATGCTATGCGTGAGCATAAACGAAAACTGTTAAATATGCATTCGCGTACCAAACTGCCTTGTCAAAAAAACCTTAAAGCCAATAAACACGAAAATAAATGCCCCTTCCTCAGGTGGCCAGAAAGTAGGTGCTCATTTTAAGTTAAATTTAGATGGAAAAGTAGTCACCCACTTTTCGGAAAAAAAAATTCTTCAGATCATGAAAACTATTTTGGTACTCCTTGGGCGTTGAGTTCCATGGCGACCCGCAGAATTATTTAATGGTCGTTCCCTTAGTACCCCCTAGTCAAGGCTAACGCATGCGCACGTAACATTTTTTATTTATTTACTTACGTGGTGGAGTTTCTATACTGATAGGTTTTTTGAAATTTTTTCACTGGATTATTATTGATTGAACACTAAACAGATTATGAAAAAAATTGAAAAAAAAAAAATCATTTCAACATTTGAAAGGGGTACTCACTTTTTAGTTACCACGTTCTGGTAAATCGGTCACTTATTATTTATTTATTTATTTATTTTTTCTAAATACGGAAGTGTCTTCGGGAGATATAAAATGGTCGCATGTTGACAAAGCAATGTATCGGGAGGCGTACGGGATTAAAAATTATTGATAAATTTTTAGATTAGGTCCACCTCCACCTCCTCAATTTTCTTTTAAATGACGACTTGAAATGGTTTTCGACTATGCTGAATACGAAAATCGCATCGAAATTTTGCAGAAATAAGTAGTTATCAAGATATAAAAAGTTGTATTATGCATTGTAATCTTTGGCGACCATCTTTTTTACGTGTGTGTATTTGTTTATGGCGCGTGTGCACGTAAAAAGATGGCCGCCGAAGAATACAATGCATAATACAACTATTTATTTCCGCAAAATTTCAATGCAATTTGCGTGTTCAGCATACTCGGAAACCTATAAATGTCGTCATTGAAAGGAAAATTGTCGAGGTGGACCTAATCTAAAAAAATACCAAATTATTAAACATTTCTCCAGCATGTTAGTGAAATTTATAATACTTTAAAAAAAATTAAAAAGAAACAAAACAAAAGTTTTGAAAAAAAACTCACCTTTCACAAAAAACAATTTAAAAAAAACACAAACTGACTAAATAAGTAAAAAAAAAAAAAAATTAAAAATCTCGAAACTTTATTTTCGTGAAAACAATAAAAAAAGTCCTGTTCTCTCTATTTTTTTCTTTGAGAAACAAATATATTTCTGACTTACAAATGCGGTAGAGACTCATTATTTTTACTTTCTATGGTTTTGATATACCGCGTTTTTATTGCTTACAAAATGGCTGACTGTGACTGATTTATCAGAACGTTGTAACTAAAAAGTGAGCACCACTTTCACATGTCGAAATAATGATTTCTTTTTTACATTTTTTTTTAATAATCTGTTTAATTAGTGTCCAATCAATAATAATCCAGTGAAAAAAAATTCCAAAACCCTATAAGTATAGAAATTAAGCATGGGAGTAATGGTTGTATTACAACGTCGCCTTTCACACTTTTACAAACATTTTTTTAAAAAAAGTAACTAAACCATATATTGATAATTTGTCACGTGTACAAACATTTATTTATTTACGTAGGCTTAACTCCTTTCATGAATAAGAAAAGTTTTACTCTTTAAGAATAATAAAAGGAAAAAGTTACTGAACATTTATAAAAGGACTTCTTTTCATGAAGGCCAGAGGAATAGTTGGCCGAAAATTCGTGAAACAACAACTAATAAAGATGAGAATAATAGTCCGCAATAAATAAAAATGGTGCTAATGCAGAGAGCGATCCGCGCTATTTTTTAAATCATATTTCCACGTTTAAATAACGTTTTATGATGTTTTTTTTTATTATTTATTCAATTGTAAGGTTAAAGTACAGAATAGGTACAAAACATTCTTACCTCCCCATGTTAAGAATGACTTTTTAAATAATAACATTATTTCAGCACGGATCACTCTCTGCATGAGTAATCTTATATAGAAAAACAAAAAAAAAACTCAAAAGCAAGCAACAAACTTTTTTTTTTGGCCTTATATAATAAAGACAAGATGTGTAAATTAAAAAATTTGGAAGATAAAAAAATGAAATATGTTTTTTTTTTTTTTTTTTTTTTTTACTTATCGAGTTAACAGAAAATAAAACCTTTCGTCAATTCGTGGCTGTGAAATGAATCGAACCGAAAGTTCAGTTTTATCAACAGAACAGATTCGCAGAAACGATTAAATAAATATATTTATTTTATTTAATATTTTAATTTTAATTAGGTAAATTTATTTTAATAACATAAAAACATACCTCGACTCTAAAAATGGGTTGTCTGAAAATTTCAAATAAATTGGTAACGTATAAACATGGTTTTATTTGTTTAGAACGAACCAACTTTACATTTATATATATATATATATATATATATATATATATATATATATATATATATATATATATATATTAAACATTTTAGTTCCTTACAAACAATGGTTATAGACCGTTCACTTAAAATGAATAATTTATGCCAAATAAATGGTTAAATTTGATTAAATTTTGCGTGGAGCGGATAATATAATACTTGGTTTGCTGCACCCTATCACGACAAAGAACTATACAAAATTCTTGTCTGATTAGTTAAGTACCTTTCGCGAAAAAGTGGAAAAGACAGACAAAAAGAAATATTTATCATTTAATAAATATTTTCTTAAAAGTTCTTGGTTTTCAAAGATTTTCAATTTTAACATTACGAAATGTTTTCAATGATGAGAAATACATTACTAAGTTGAAATTCCCGCTCGACCTAGCGTATACACATCGAAGTTGAAGACTACATTATCTATAATATAAAGCTGAATGTCTGTGTGTGTGTGACTGGTCACGAATAGGCTCCTATATGGTTGACTATTTTAAAAAACTGATTACATATAATGATAGAAGATGTATTGAGACACAGAAATGGATATGTTTGATCCTGCAGAACGGTGGTTCATTAAAATTGTGGGGTCTGCGTTCGCGCCTGGTCCACAAAATATGGAAATAAAAAAAAAAAAACGTTTACAGGTGTTTTTGATGTATATGTACATAAGAATACTTTGATAAGTATGTTTTAACTTAAATAGGGATTGCATAATAAAATTGTGGAGTCTGCGTTTGCGCCTGGTCTCCATAGAATGGAAATAGGCACAAACTTTAAAAAAGACTCTTCATATCTATCTGCGTAAGTATACTTTGATAATTATGTTTGAGTTTGAAGTAATATTGTATAATAAAATAATGGGGTGTTCGTTCGCACCTGACCTCCATAGAATGGAAATATGTCATAAAGTTTAACAAGTTTTTTTTTTTTTAATATAGATCCACAGAATATTGTAATAAGTGTTTCAGTGTAAACAGGTATGGTATAATAAATTATGGGATTTATCTATTTTATTTTTACTTTCATCATATTGTGCTTTGGTTTTTATACCCCCGAATTAGAAGCTATCTGTTTACAACCATTCCTTTTCACAACCTATCATACTTTAATAAATCAGAGTCCATTTTCTGTAGGCTGTTTTTTGAACCCAGTCAACGACGGGTACTTTTGCTAGTATATATATATAAATGATTTCATCTTTTAATAAACATTTTTTGGTTTTCAAAAATTTTAGATTGTAAATATAATATAGATACAGACACATGTTTCGCTGTAATACAATTCATCAGCGTGGCTGAACCTAGCAAGATAAAACCATAGAACCTTAACAATAGACAAATCACTGTTAGTACTGAATGCATTGCCTTTTTGTAGATGTCATTTATTTATTCGAAAAACACATTCCCGAGTTAGACAAGATACACCTGAAGAAGATCGGAGGTTACATCGACCGAAACGTTGTGAAAATCACACTCAAGATGAGAACAGTAGTCCGATGTATCCAAATAATGCGAATAACCTATCCTCATCTAAAAAAATTGGAAACGTGATTCTCTCTCTTTATATCAACCCCCCCACACACATACGCGCAGACACAAACACACGCACGCAAGCAAGCACGCACGCACACATCCATACACACACTCACACATACACACGCACAAACACACTCTCACACACACGCACAGACACACACTCAGGCACACACGCACATACTCGCACACAGATTCAGACACATACACAGACACGCACACACACTCAGACACACGTGCACACACACACATACACACTCAGGCACATATAAACACATTTAAACAAACAATATTAAACATAAAATAATCCTTCATTTTATCATATTTTTTTGTATTAAAAAATTTAATAATTTTTTTTATGTTGAAATAAAAACAATGAACGTTCCTAAAATATCACTAGCACTTTCGATTCTTCGTCAGATCAATTTTCAGGTGCAGTTCCAAAACTAATTATCTAAGCTAGCAGGAACGTCCGGCGTAGCCAGTTTGTAAAGTACGCTTAAATATATTGTGATTCTTGTCTTATATATTATTATAGAATTAATGTTCTATCGATTTTTATATGCTATAAAGTTGCGATTTCAAGAATAAAAAAAATATCCGTATGACTTAAGTGCATCAGCTTGAGTTCCTTAGGCTATAATCGAAACAGAAACCAAAGCTTATGAAGAATTCTTGAAAAAAATTATTTATGAAAAAAAAAATGGATCACTGAAGTTCTATCAGCTATAATTTAAACCGAAACCAAAACCTATGAAGAATTTTTGGTAAAGTTATTTATAAAAAAATAGGTGACTCGAGTGCCATCAGCTATAATCGAAACCAAAACCAAAACTCATGAAAAATTCTTGGTAATATTATTTATTTTAAGAAATGGGAATCCATAACAATTAAACGACAGTCACCCGGATGTAATCGTGACGAATTATGGAAAACTCGTCACCAGAAAATTTGTACCTGGTGAACTCGTAGCCGGAAAACACGGAACATTTTTTTGGGCGGAAGAGATGCCGTGTGTTAAAAATCTCTCGTTAACTAATTTTAAATTTTTAAAATTTTTACTTCAAAATTGTTTAATTAAATCATTAAGAGAAATGTAATCAATAAAGAAAATTTATTAATCTATTTTATCGGAAACTCCGCAAGTGTTTATCAAGAATCTTTTTAATTTAATTTTTTGTTGTTGTTTATCATTTTGCTTTTCGAGGAAGATATAGTTTTTTACCTCTCCCCCTCTAAATTATATTTAAAAAATATTATTCTTTTTATTTTTGATTGTGGGGGCTCTTTTAAAACCAAATCTCCCTCAGTATTTTCTTTAATTTCTATTTTTTAGCGATTATCAAGACCCCAAAGATGTGATTCCTTCATGTCGGATATTATTTCTCGTCCTTACGTAACACTTGACGCCACTTAACTTGGCCAGCTAGATAGAAAAATCGATTTTGCTCTTTTAAAAACAACAGTAAATAAGTATAAATTAAAAAAAAAATATTATGCTGTCTGTAATTTCGTTTTTG
Source organism: Euprymna scolopes (assembly GCF_053919585.1). Classification (NCBI taxonomy): domain Eukaryota; kingdom Metazoa; phylum Mollusca; class Cephalopoda; order Sepiida; family Sepiolidae; genus Euprymna; species Euprymna scolopes. Next base: position 152,056,633 of record NC_136482.1, on the reverse strand, counting down.
AACAGAATAAATGCATTAAAATAAGTGAAACCACCAACCAGTTAGATAGAAAACGGACACTTAAAACATCGATTTTATTTTTTAAAAAACAACAGTAAACAAGTAAAAATATTTTGTAAAAATATCATGCCGGAGTAAAGTTTCTTTTAAAAACAATATCTCCTTCAAGAACGGTAATAAAATGTGTTTTCAATCTCTATTCAATAAAAGACCAGTTTTCCTACCTAACAAAAAATGGGCGAGTTTTCCAGGTACGAGTTTTCCAAATTCGAGATTTTCATCTATATTTTCACTTGTGCTAAAACCAATCAAAATATAAGGAAACATGAAATATTTCAATGAATTTGGTGATCAAACAAAACCAGCACAAAAAAATCCAAGTATGTAAAATCCTTGATATTAAAGTGTGAAGTCTCTAATAGATACCGTATGGCCATTTATCAAATAAGTGCGAAAAGCTTTTCCAAATCTGTGATATTGAATAGGCAAATGGACTCCAGGGTATATTTACTTTACTTACAATAAAAACTAATAAAAACAAATTAAATTACGTTTGGAGAGTCTACATCTGGGAATGGGTTTTCAAATATGCTTGAAATAACAATTGCCACAGCCGCGAAGAATTTTCTTGCGCCCAAAGAGGTTCCATAAAACTTTAATTTTTTCAGAATATGTCGATGACAGACACCCTAATGTACAGCTGAAGCCAACGAAATTTACCCCCCCTCCCCGCCCAGAGCATTTAAAACTTTTTAATAATTATATGAACTCCCTCGGGTGAGGGCATATAGACATTTTAGCGAATAGATGAGGTAAGTTAGCCCTCAATAAATGACCAATAAATAAATTAAACTCTGCTAATAAATGTTAAATCTGTAAATGAGATTTATAACGCATTATGTGGCCCTTCACAGTCTTATGTTGTAAAGAAACAACTTCTAATTAAAAAAATAAAAAACTATTTGGGTTTGTGGCATTTTTCCGATCCAATACCACCCAAAATTCCGATTCTTCCGATTCCCGATTCCGATTCCTGCCTTTCATTTTCAAATAGAGTTATATTATTTGAACAAGAGTTACCTACACTTGAATAATCTTTAACAATCGGACAAGCATCTTTCATTAATGGTTCCAGTTATCTTAAATACATTCAGTTTCAGATCCCCCATTCTGTTTTCAGGGTCATTTCAATGTTGATATTTTACGGGGTTGACCGTTTAGTTCTGTACATGATTTTGCAATTGTATAAAGCAGAATTCAATGCAGTAATGCAGCAAATATCATCATCGTGTAGAAAGAAGTACTTTAACTTGCCGTATACAAAACATCCATATAATAATAACGCAAACTGTATCCCACACATCGTCAAAACATATCTGTTACATACTAAAGTAAGGGATGTTGCTACGCAGTGTTAAGTTAAATAATTGTTGATAACTATTGATTGCAAGAATGATGAACCAAAAAGGAAAAATGATTTTACGTGAATGGATGTTCCAGAGAAGAGTAGAATATCCAATAACGGTAAAATCCAAGAAAACTTGGTAAAAGTCCAGTATCCAGAAGTAAAAATACAAAGGAATCGCGTTACTGGAAGATATTTTGATGTCATCCAAAAGGCAAAATTCCGTGAAATATTTTACAAATAGGTACAAAGAAAAAAAAAAAAAGAGTGACTTCAATATATTATCATAAAAAGATAGATAAATGGTGCGTAGAATGACGCTACTGCCGAGGCCGCGTATCTGAATACGAATATATATATATATATATATATATATATATATATATATATATATATATATATATATATATGAATTCCTGAAGACCGTCAAATTAAAGGAACAGGCACTTATCTAATAAATAAATAGTTCCACTCAAGAATATCTCGTCTTTTAAACACTACAAGGTTGCGAACGATGCCAATAATGCATTTATTTTGACAGTATCGAATGCAACCATAAACACCAGGTTGTTGCATAACTTCCTGCCCTTTCATAAAAAATTCTTGTTCTAAAACATAGCTTGATATTTGGAAAATTGTTATATATCATTAGAAAGCAAGTATTCTTTTCTACAAGATAATGATCATCGTTTTTTTCTTCATTTAATTTTCTCTCATTTTTCGGAACCGTCGAATGGATTGTCAATTAAATAAAAAAATCACATTTTCGGCACCTTCTTTTCCATTTTAATCGAAGTCAAAAGCGAGTGAAGTGACCAAGTATATTATCTCCGTATATGGAGAAAAAGCTATAGCGGAGAGAACTGTTCGAGATTTGTTTACCAGATTCAAACACGGTAATTTTGATTTCAATGACGCTCCTCGTTCACGAAGACCAATCAAGATATACGAAGACAAAGTCAGGGTTCTTTTGAAGGAAAATTGCCATCAGACATGTAGAGAATTGTGTGAAAAGATGAAGTGTGATTTTGCGACAATTTCACGCCATCTTCACTCGATGCGATTCACACATTAACTTCGAGGTTGGGTCCCACACGAATTTACTTTTGCTATTAAAATTTATTGATTTTATTTAAAAAAAAACAAAGGCGGAAACTTATGCAACAAACCTTATACAATGAGTATTTTCGTTATTTTCATTAAAATTGGAAATATTTTCAATTTTTCATCAGCTACGCATAAATAGTTCGACTGCCTTGTGAATGCCTTGAGCAGGCAAAGACTAAGCAAGTAAACCCCGACAAAAAATCCGGTTTGGAGTCCTGATAGACTGACAGTGAAGCACTACAACACCTTTCCGGCAACTCCTCCATCTGTGCTGGCTCCGACCGTATTGGCTTGCCTTTCTGTCGGAATTTGTCTGCAACGCTGAGGAGGATACCTGGTAACTGGCAAACCAAGAACTCCTTACCATCCGCCCAGACTTGCATCTAAAGAGCTCATTCCAGCTTCGAAACTGTATAGCAACAGCAGATACTACAGTGCATTAGAGTAGATGCAGAATGTCATTGTATTATTAAACAAAAGTTTCCCATCATCGAATAGGCAATTATATTCGATTGCTTTTAAATATATAGAATTATAAAACACTGAACATATTGCCAAAATATAATTACGAGATGGGGAAGAGAAAACTAATATAGGTAATATATTTCAATGTGTGCAATTTCTGTAACAGTTAACATTAGCAATTACATTTCTGAAACTGATCGACCAATCATAATTCTTTCGGAAATATATATTATTTTACTCACATAACGTATCAATAAAATTCGATTACATTCAACAGCAAGTAGAAATTACTTGAAATAAATGAATACGTGAATAAATAAAATGTCAAATCAAATAAAAAATAAGTTCACTCACATAATTCTGAACATATTTTCGAAAAAAAAATATCAGGAAAGTTGGAAGTCGCATAGTTACAGGCGCCGAATCTATACTCGAAGTACCGAGTTCAAACTTTGTCGGCGCTAGTGCAGCACTTTCACTAACACCATTGGGAAAGGAACGAATCCATATACCCCCATTCTAGCCATTGGTTAAATAGCGAAATAGACTAAACTCTTAAGTTTTATTTGTGCAACTGGTATTTTTACTGCTTACCCCGGCAATGTTCCGAGTACACAATCACTGCCCCTTCAGCAGACGTGATTTACTATAGACTGAAAAGGATACTTAATTGATCTATGTTTAACTGCAACAGAAGTAAACATTATTAGCCAAGGTTGGCTAATAATGTTAATGTTAAGTTTTCCTAGTGTAACGTCATTAGAGAAATTCTGCTGATTCTTACACGATTAAATGAAACCACTGTCAATAATTTTCCCCACTCTTTATCTGTGCTTAAACCTAAACGTAACTTCCACTAACAAAGCTTCTTTCTTAGAACTGCACGCCTGTAGAACTTTATTCCGTTTTCCTGCTTTCCAACTCACTACAATATGGCCGTCTTCAAGTCCAACGTGAACAAATTCTTGATCAACCGTGCCATTAAATAAGTTACCAAGTTTCTACTACAAACGATTACTACGACATTTTCCCATTGACTACTGTATACTCATTAATCCTTATCCTCGAGTGGCCTTCGGGCCTTGATAAGCAGTGGACCCTTGGTAAAAAAATGTTCAGTTTTTATATCAGTCGGCTATTATCAGATGTTTTTTAGATATACAATCTAAATGACTCTACGCACACTATTTCAATATCTTTTTGCATTGTGTTATTTATTATTTATATCTTTACTTTAATTTTAGATATGGATAATTGTATTATGTAGAAGAGAATTTACCTAAATGCTAGATTAGAATAACATATTTATTTCACCAATTTGATTCTAACATATGCGCAACGGTAGGTGTGTCAGAAGTTAACCTTACGAATGCGTGACATATATTGAATAATTCGACTCCCTATCTTTCCAAGCTTATAACTACTCGAAAAATGTAATTCAAACCCTAATTTATTTTCAATTAAAGGAGCAAGGACCAAGGTTTAATTAAAAAAAACAAAACAAAACAACAACAACAACAACAACAACAAAACAACGTGGTTTTAAAAAAGGTTTTAAAGTTCGGACTTTACATGTAAATTTCTAAAAAGCACTTCTTTTTTGTTTTACATTTGAATATATTATTTATTGATCTTTTATCTTCAATTTGTGATATATAAAACTTTGGTGAGTAAATTAATTATTTACTTTTTAATAGACATTTCAAAATGGGGGGGGGGCGTGAATTTAAAAAAAAAACGTTTGCCTAAAATATTATATTCAGTTTATTTGACAGAGCATAAAATTTCACATTGACCCTGAAAATATCGTAAAAATTGAATCAATAGAAAAATTTTGATAGATTTTTAAAGTTTAAAAATTGAAAAATACTGAACTCGTAAAATTCAATTAATTTCATTACTGTTTAAAAAAAAATAAAAAAATATTTCTATTACTTTTTATACAACTTTAATAGTTCATTTGGGAAGTATAATCCATAAAGAAAATAAACAACCCACTTTTAAAAGAGAAATTACGAGTTTTTTATATTTTATTCGCAGTTTCGTGTTAGGGGTGTAAAAAATTCCCCTAAAATTCTGATACACCTAGCGTAACGGATATACGTATAAATTCAACATGGAATCCCTGCGCTGTTAAGTATCCAGAGAGACTGAAAGGAAGTTTAAAGTATAAGAATATACCTGTGGCAGATAAGAAACAATGTGTTTTTATACTGGAAATAAATCTTTAACCTGACGAATTCCATCGGGAATAAAACATGAAAGTGTCGATGAAGCTCACTCGCTATGAGTATATTTTGTTGTTTTCTTTAAGGCGACAAATTTATTGTTGCATACTGTACTATTGATGGAGAATGTTTATTTTTAATTTATTTTTTAAGCTCAAAAGAGCATCGGACATAGATTGCGGTGTTTATTGTCTATGTTTGTTTTATGTATTCGAACCCAGCCAAAGATAGTTTAATGTATAGAAAAATGTATAAAGAAATATAGATGTAAAATAATAGTAAGGAACATGAGTATCGCCTTTAGAATTAGAACAAAAATACATCTATTGAATAATGCATATGGTTTTCTTGCCCTTTCTATTTTCTCTAAATCTCACTGATCTTAATTTATTTTATGTTCAATCCAACTGAACATTATACTTACTGATTAGCGTTTACACATCTGAAGTAGACATACATTCACAGATACGTAATGTTTTTTTTAACTAAAACCTATTTCTTATAGAACTCGATGCCTCGGTAATCTATATATTTATAAAAGTGAGAATGTGTGTGTGTGTGTGTGTGTAAGAACACTACTCAACCTATATACTATACGCAGGTTTGATCTACAAACTTGAAGTTTGGTACATAGGATATTCAGACACGTGGAAAATTTTAAAATCATTTTTATCCAAAAAAAAAAACTGCTAAGGGGGTGAGTCAAAATTAAAAAAAAATGGTACGTGGGAGTCATCGGGTTTTTATCTGTTTGCTAACTGTTTCACGAATGCGCATGCGTGAATAGTTCACATTACAGATTACTTATGTGAAGTATAAGTAGTTTTCAAACACAATGTGATTCTAACATATGCGTAACAAATATACGTACAAAATCACTATGGACTCACTGGTTTAATTGTTATCGTACTTGATTCACGGTCTTTACGTTTTGGTTTCGATCTCAACTCGAGTATTGTTTTTTTCTTTTTTTTTCTTACAATAAGTGGACAGCTTAGAAAAATAAGCCACAATACTCACATGCACATGTTTCCGTTTTTGTATGAATAATAATAAATATAATATCTATGCATATTTTACGACAGGGTAACGCGAGGAAGTCTGCTGGTTATCTTATATATTACACTTTAAGGTATTACACCTGTCCACATGCATGCATACATGTACTTATATACATGTACTTAAATACATTTACATAATACTCCATGGCTACTACACAACGAGACATGATGGAGTATGTAAGTACATCCACTGGACGATCTGTGAAAAATTAAACATCCAATGTAGCAGCAAATCCTGGAAATATCAACCTGAAAGAACAATTGGAAATGGCTTATATACGACCATGTAATCCCTACAGCAACCTACCTTGAAAATGCTGCTGTCAAACTTGACATAGTTATTTGGAATAAGTCAGAGAGAGTTGCAACCTTGGTTGAAGTGAGTGCCCCTAATGATTGAAGTCTGAACAGAGCTGACAGAGAGAAACAGACCAAATATCACGATCTCATGTATGATATGAAAAGAAACTGGAATCTTAGGCAGATATCAATCATACCAGTTATTTTAAGTGCCACAGGGCTTATGAAGAAGAACCTGAAGTCCACCCTAACTGATAATCCTCGTGAACCAAGTGCAAAAGAGATCCAGACAGTTGCACTTAAGGGAACAACGAGGATACTAAAAAGAGCTCTCGGTTGGTTTCAATAAAAAGTAGGGCAATGTTGGCAGCTGGTTTGGCTGCCTCATACCCAGCGTTACAATCTTCAAAGGAAGAAAAACATAATACTTTAACACATACGTACATTCACTCAAATGTATACTGTAACACACACACACCTAAATTGTATATTGTCTTTGCCATATATTTAAAAAACGAAACGTGAGTCCAATTAAATATGAATATTTTAAGATTGAAGAAGAAGGATCAGGGTTTAAATCGCACGTAAACATTATTTATTTTGCACTCCATGTAATCGGCGAAAGTTGATTTGAACCATCGCAAATTGATAAAATCTTAAAAAATGACGTAACAAATCACAACGGTGTCAAATATTTTCGAAATACAGCCACATTTAACAGTTGGCTGAAAACATTAATTCCTTCACCCTCAACTGGGAACTTTTCTACAAGGAAAGGTTGCTTTTTTTCGCCGATATTTTCGAAAGTCATCCCCTATTTACGATTGACTAGCCTGAATTTAAACATTCGTCACTTGGTTTAGCGATAGGCGTAACAGTAAAGACGTAACGTTTTTTTTGTATACTTTCTTTTCCTTCTTCGCGGTACGGGTTCGAACCTGCTTGCTTACTACATTTTTTTTTTGCTCAACACACATCTCCAAACACCCGGGCAACGCCAGGAACCCAGACTAGTCATATATAAAAGTAACATATGTGAAAAAATGATATTTTGTTTTGCACCAATCTAATAGTTGTCCGTCATTCATATGCATTTCTGTCGCTGTTGCTTGAGAGAAATGTTGCTCATACTAAGAGGGAAAACAAAATAGGTGAGGAAGACAAAAACAATTAACGGTAGTATTCGATTTCATTAATAAATGAATCCTCCTCTCTGTCTCTCCAGTTGACGTAAGCGCACCTAAGAGAATGTTTCTTTCAATTCAGGATTGCGAGAAAGATGTAAGTAACAAAGCACGCTCTTGTCATAGGCACGACTCCATCGCTAGCAAAGATGCATTAAGAATAGTGGTGACTATGTAGAAAAAATAAATTCTTAAGCACATAAGGTTGCTTGTTTTAATGGAATAATTCCTGTCTTCGTAACGCTTCAGTTTTTTTCCAGTAAAAAAAAAAACATGATACATTAATTGTGGAACGACTCTCGTATATATATATATATATATATATATATATATATATATATATATATATATATATATATATATATAATATAAAGCTGAACGTCTGTGTGTGTGTGTATGTGCGTGTGTGTGTGTGTGTGTCTGATCACGAATAGGCTCCTATATGGTTGACTATTTAAAAAAAACTGATTGCATATAATGAAAGAAGATGTATCGAGGATAAGGAATGGGCATGTTTAATCTGGCAAAACGGCGGTTCATAAAAATTGTGGGGTCTGCGTTCGCGCCTGGCCGCCAAAGTAGGGAAATAAAAAATGAAAAAAAAAAACGTTTACAAGGATTTTTGATATAGATGCACACAAGAATACTTTGATAAGTATGTTTCAACTTAAATAGGGATGGTATAATAAAATTGTGGGGTTTGCGTTCGCGCCTGCACTCCACGGAAATATGGCACAAACTTTAATAAAGACTTTTCATATCTATTTGCGTAAGTATACTTTGATAATTATGTTTCAGTGTGAAGAAATATGGTATAATAAAATTATTGGGTGTTCGTTCGTGCCTGACCCCCATAGAATGTAAATATGTCACAAAGTTTAACAAGGTTTTTTAAAAGGGATGAGGGTACACAATAACACGTTAACTTTAATCTTAATTCACGTTAGCTTTTATCTATTTTTTGAGTTGAATCATATTTTGTCGAATAAATTCACCTCATAAATTCACGTTCTTATTAAAGTGAAATCCCCCCTCAAAAAAGTCGGAACTTTAGACAATTCTCGGCACAAATTTTACATAACTCTGTTTTTTTCCTTCTCCGCTTGCACGTGGCACTCTTTCGAAAATAGATAAATAGATAAATAATCAAAAATAAGAACGTTACTTGTTATTGTGTCAAAAGAAGGAAAACGTCCTGCTCACGTGATTACGTGTCTTTTTAAAAACATTTACATAACCTTTTTTTATTTATATATCTGTTTAAGCTTTTTTTGTCAGTGTACTAGAAGGAATTCAGTTGATTACAACCCTTTCTGTGTGTTCTTTACATTAAAATAGTACAACCCTGAATCCGAGGGCGCAATACTACACCGTTCAATACTGTAAAACTGAAACGAAGCTGTTCTGCTTGAAAAGGGCACCATTTTCTTCTTAATAATATTTATATAGATTCTTTGCTTTAAAAAACTAAAGTAATTACGTGTTTACTTTTTTAATATCCCATTTTGCTGTTTCGGATTATTTTACTTAAGTAAGTAAAGTTTCATTATTTTTCAAAATTGTTTTTGTTTCTTTGTGTTTCGATATTTCGCCGATATTATTTAGTAAGAGTGTATAGCAGATAAGCCGACAAACGACTACCCTAAAAAATAAATATACAGGAAATAAATGTTACCATAGTCAATAAAAGTTCAGTTCATGTTTTTTGTTGTTTTGAAATAGTTTTTAATGCTCTTTACTTGAAATAATTTCAGCGAACCGAAATTAAAACGAAATTTGAGGCGATACCTACTTAAATGAATTTTTATATAAACTACACATGCCATAATCGAATATAACGGAAAACATTAAAATATGTTTATAAATATTCCTTATGTTGACGGAAGTCTCTTAAATTGTTAACATAGAATGCTCAAGTGCCCCTCCTTCAAATTGAAAACGGGGCTCTCCATTTCAAAGTCGCTGCCATTTTGATTTTTTTAAAACCAGTTCGTGAATTAAAAAAAAACAAATTTACAAACTACTTAAAAATACAAACGAATGAACTTTTCTACCATACAATTTATTGACTATCGTAACATTTATTTCTTGTATATTTATATTATTATATACATAACATTTTCTCTTTGTAAGGAAACATCATTTTGTTGGTCAATCTTGGCTACGAATGGAAACAAAGTCGATATAAAAAATATATTTTCGCAAAAATTATCTTTACTTTCATCATATTTTGCTTAGGTTTTGATACTCAAAAATTTTACCCTATCTCATTACACCCTCTACTTTTCATAACCTATTATACTTTCATCAATCACAGTCCATTTTCTGTAGGCTGTTTTTGAACCCAGTCAACGACAGGTACTTCTGCTAGTATATATATATATATATATATATATATATATATATATATATATATGTATATGTGTGTCTTTGGGTCTCTCTGTGTGTGTGGTGTGTGTGTGTTTGTATATATGGATATATGTATGCATTTATATATTTGTTTATGTATAGATCTGTATATGTATACATGTATGTTAATATATATGTCTCTATCCATAAACACCCCCCCATATATATACATATACGCATATATATATATATATATATATATATATATATATATATATATATATATATATATATAAGTTGGTGCAGAAAATATTGTTTTTAATGTTCAACTTCATGTCAAAAAACGACATTTTTTTACACCAACCTAATACGATAAACATAATATTGCAATAACTATCGTAATTTATCGATGAAGACATCTATTTTCTTACAACAGTTTTTTCATTCTTTTAAACAAACAAGTATACAAACATATCTTGGATTTGTGTGTGTATGTATATGCTTCTAATATTATTTTGATGATCATAAGTGCGTAGTAGTTTTTTTTAAATAATTTTTATCATGATAATTCAACGTTTAAAAATGTTAAAAAAAAAAAAGAAATGACGCTTGCTATGTGCGGAGTATTAATCTACTAAAAATTGAACTCTATATGTTTTTACCAGAATCGGTTAAATGCTATTCGTCCCCCGATTTATTGGAGAGGGACTTATGTTTTCAATGGCGTCCGTCCGTCCTTGCATTCATTCTTCCGTATGTCCGTTATTTCGGACGATTGCCAGATAAACGCCTATTCGTTTTTCCTGAAATTGTGCCACAAATTGTATTTTATTAAATAGGTGTGCGCATTAAAAAAGAAAAAAAACACTTTGCGGAAATTCCCGTTTCGTCTCACAAGTCAAAAATACCCCAAAATGACTAAAAATTACACTTTTATCACCATAGCGTTTGATCCATCCATTAAATTTTCCTAAAACTTAGCCAAAATGTGAAAGCTATTGTTTTTAATATAAATTCAGTATGGGTAACCCTGGCAAAAATCTGGTTCGCATCCGTCTGGGACTTTTAGGGCTAAAAATGCCCTTTTAGAACTCTTTTTTCATATTACTCACAACTTGATATGTATGTCTATATAGTGGTTTTCCATGGTGCAGAATTACAAATATACATGTCTTAAGGCGTGAGACTTCACCTTCACTGAAATACGGCGTTCCCAGGAGCTCAAAACGGGTCACAAATGCACAAAAATTGCAAAAGATGACACTTTTTTCCTTATAACTTTTGCCTCATCCATTAGATTTTTCTGAAACTTGGCGAAAATAAGAAGGCAACGTTGGCCCATCACACTTCTTACATTCATCATTTCTTCACTATTTCTTTTTGTGGCGTCATCTCACATGCAGCACCAGAAGGGGGACCACGCACGCGCGGCTTGTTTACATTTATTTGGAGACTTATTTTTACAGGATGCGTTGAAGTACTCGCAAAACCATTGGTATACCAGCACGTTAGTTGGCATTTTGTAGACATAGTTTAATATATTTTGTTAAATCTGTCATTTCATAATTTACCTAACATTCACATTAAAATTCAAATGTCTCTATATTTACATGAAATATAAAGCATAGAATTAAAGAAACATCCAACAGTTCAAGACTATAGGAGTCAACGGAGTGTAATAGGGCATAAATGTACAATGCTTGAAAGACAAAGGATAACCCCTGTAGGGGCAGCTGCGCGTGTAATTGTGTAGCAAGGGTTGCGCAATCTCTTACCACACCTCTCCTCTTCTGAATCGGCACTGCTTGAGTTCAATGGCAAGAAGTCCAGGACGACTGGAAACAATACCGAGATAAGCAGAGAACAGATACCGCACCTGGAAGTCCTAAAATGGTCACCCATTTGCTACTGACCAGGCCCATCGTTGCTTAACTTCATTTATTCCTTATATTTAGCTTTCTTGGAGAACAGATAGTAGACATAAAAAGGGATTTAACGAGTTATCCAAATATTAATTTACTTGTCCGACATCCGGTGTCCAAAGAAAAAATCGCCACCAAAAAAAATAATTTATGACAAACGAATTACCTCCCTTTATAGTCGCTCTTTATCAGTTAAAATCATTAAAATCATTTCTTCTTCAAAAATTTTCAAAACAAAAACATGACTGTCTGTTGCGTTTTTAACATTGACTATTTTATTTGGCGTTTTTAAAATTGACTATTTTATTTCATTATTTAAGCATACTGTTACATTTAGAGGAGACTGTAAATTTTATTTTTATTATAGATGCTTTATAAAATTAAAAAAAAAATGTGCAAGTGGATTGGCATCTGTTCCTTTAGAATTTATATTAAAAAATTATTCAGAAAAAAAAAACAAAACAATGTGTTGTGCATTGAATTTTTATTCAAAAAATGTAAATTTTTTAAGTGAATTCTTTTTAGCTTTAAAATTAAAAAAAAAGAATTTACTAAAGTTTGTACTGAATTCGTCGTTATTTTTTATTAATTTTTATTTGTAAGGTGTTTTAAAATTTTTCAACTACCGTGGAATTTCCACGGGCCCTGCTAGTATTTATATTTTACGTGTTGATAAAAAAGGGCAGGACCGACATTTTGAAAACATAAATGTACACATACAAGTTTCTCTTTATTCTTTAGTGTTCTATTGTTTGTGACGTTGAGCTCTACCAACCTGAGCAACGCGAAATAACTGATATTTCTAATGCAAATTCTGTGTATATATATAGATTGATAAAATGTGGCAATTTTATAACCTCAAGGAGTTGAGTTGACAGACGACCATCAAACATTCACCTATTCACACATAATCGTGTACATTTTTACTGTAAGATGTGCGTTTGTTGTGGCGAGGTATAAGTTCTGCGTTTGAATTTTAGAGTTTATTACGCAATTATGACGTAAATACTTTTTTTTACATAGGCATAATAGCCGACTGATATAACAACTGAATATTTTTTTCACAACGGAGTCACCACTTATCAAGGCCCAGAGGCCACTCGATGATAATGGTTACAGAGTATACAGTAGTCAGTTGGACAATAAAGTAATCGTTAGTAATGAACATTCGGTAAATTTGTTAACTTAAGTGGAACGGCTCATCAATAACTTGCTTACGTTGGATTTGAAGACAACCATATTGTAGTCAGCTGGAAAGCAGGAAAACGGAAAGCAGTCTCACAGGCGTGCAGTTCTAAGAAAGAAGCTTTGTTCATGGAATCTACGTTTAGGTTTAGGCATAGATAAAGAGTGGGGGAAATTATTTATAGTTGTTTTAGCTAGACGAGTGTTTTATTGTGAAAGTTTGGCGAGAGAGGACCACAGATCAGAGCTCAGACGAGCATTTGCCATGAAAATTACGATAAAGCAGAGACAAACTCGCAACATCTCTTCTGTGAGAAGATATTGCTTCAATTAATATGAGAGTAGTTTTAATAATACAATTATTTATCCAACATTGCTTCTATTTTCGTTGGTTTGAATCGACGAACAACCGAACGAACCCGGGATTTTCATCTCTTGTGATTGGCTGTTATCTAATAGGACTATGTAGCCCTATTTTCTTGCTGTTCTCGTATGACCAAAAACTTATCAAATCGGATTAACCTAAACAGCGACACACGCAGACCGTAACTAATGTAAAATGAATAATTTTTTTTTTAGTGCAATAGCGCTCTCTTCTTTGATGTTAAGCTAAATATCGGGTAATATAATCGAAAATGCCAACGCGGGAGTTTTCGCCAATCATCTATGATTCGATTACGTCGAAAGTAAATAAGCGGTCAGCAAAGGATGAATAACGCGCTCTTTCACACCACAAAAGAGTTTCCGTGTTTAACACACGAAGAGGAAATAACAAGCTACAATCCACAGACACAGATAACAGCCAATCATAACAAGGTTCTTCAAGTTACAACGACGAAAATACAAAAAAAACACACACACACAAAAAAAACATTCAGACAGAAACACGCTTTATCTACGTGTAGTGCAAATTATACTACGAACAGATAAAGCGAGCGTTGCCCGGGAATAAACTACGCTGAAATAGATGTAAACATACACCTTGCTGCCCAACTCCTTACATAGTACTCCTACAAATTATGTCCTGGATACTATCCTCTATATCAAAGTGGCACTGTGCCTTCTTTTGAGATGTAAATGCAGTAAAATAAAAGATCCGTGGTAATCTTATGTTTATTATTATACTGTCTTATTTTCCCCTTATCTATTTATAATTATGCTAATTCGCTACGACTGTTATACCTTAAAATGAAAGTGGAATATTGCGAATGGCTAATGTGTTTATTTATAATTATGCTAATTCGCTACGACCACTATCAAACGGAAATACCTTAAAAAGAAAGTGGAATATTCCAAATGGCTAATGTTTATTTATAATTATGCTGATTCGCTACGAGCATTATCAAGCTTAAATCCCTTAAAAAGAAAGTGGAATATTCCGAATGGCTAATAAACTTTTTGTTTATTTATAATTATGCTAATTCACTACGACCATTATCAAACTGAAATACCTTAGAAGGAAAGTTGAATATTCCAAATGGCTAATAAACTGTTAACGTTAAACGTTAAAACAACAAACAACTTTTGGTGTTGCTGTTAAGCACAACAAAAAAGAAATAAGAAACGAATTTCCTCCCTTCATGGTAACTGATTTTCAACCCCCCCCCAAAAAAAAACAACAAAAAGAAGTCAGTCTTTTTATGCTTTCTTCTGATTGCTACCCTCTGATTTGAACACGATATTGGAGAGAGGCAGCAATCTTGAAATATATGTAAAAACTGTAAAAATCTTTTCCTGTTACACTCTGTATGATGTGGTGCGGCTGTGTGGCAAAAATGAGCTTAGGCACGTGTTCGATTATTTGCCTATAATTGATGAATCTAGGAAGGGAAAAGCAAAATCATTTTCTCATAGATTGAAGTGATAATTTTCACTATTTCATCAGTGACTATTTTGCACCCAAAGACTACATATTCAAATCTGATTCAGCAACTATTTCTTCTAATACCTGATGCGTGTTGTCGGAAAGTATGCACGTGTTTCTTTCGCTTTCAATAATCTTGTACATTTAACCAACCCGAATGGGTCCTGGATATGACCTTAAACTACATATATGGTGAGGCCCCAGCTTGCGGGCTCTGGAGAGTGTGGAGCCACCCTTTAATTGCCATTGCGCCCAGGTCCACTCTGACTCGGAGTGGCAGTACCTGTTAGGGTCCCAACTATGGGTTAAATAGAAACCGACTTGAAAAAACAGCAACAAATATATTCTATTAAAAACTTTTTCTTCAAAATCACTGGATTCGGCATTAAATAACCTGAAAAGGGTTGATATGCTGTAAAACAAAAACAACCAACCAACCAACCAACCCGAGTGCTCTTACTCACAGCATCATCAATACAAGTAAATCGTATGCATTTTCCTTCTCACTCTTGGATCTACTGCCACTGCCATCCATGTCTACTGGAAAATCTTCTTCATAAGAGAACTATTTTCTCCCAAGCGTCATTATCATTTAATTTTTGCTATTTTATGTTAACTACTCTACATTTTCGACCTAAATACGGGACGCTTCCTTTAACTAAACTTTCTTTGGGAATCATGAAGCATTTTAATTGGCTATTACAACGGGCTTCTTTTACATATGAAAATGAGAAAATAACATTTAAAAAGATTAGAAGAATGATTTGATGGTTTGGTAATAAACGTTTCCTAGTTTGAACTGCTATTTACTTTTCATAAATTTCAGAAAACTTTTTAAAACCAAAGGATTTTCGTTAAAATATAAACATAAGAAGAATTCTGCGATTGTCCGGTTACATTAAATTAACATTTTTTTGATAATTAAAGGACCGATTAAAAACTCTTAAAATATCTTAGTAAAAACAGACGTTTTATTTATTTTCAAAATAAAAAAAAAATACCGTTGCATTTGGAGCATTTAACCGCATTGAAATATTAGACCGTATTTTTTTAAAATAGAAAAACACGCAATTTCTATTTATTTATAAACTTTTTCTCAATTCCAATATGTTTTTATTCTTTTAAATAATTTTCGCAAAACATAAATTCTATAACAGATTTTTCAACTATAAGTATTATCCTCAAATGGTATAAAATCATGGCTTTTTACTTGCTATATTAATACTGACAATCTAAATATTAATTTACTTTTTCGACGTTCGATGTCACACAAAACATCATTATTGCAAACATTAATTAATGAAAAACGAATTGCCTCCTTTTATAGTTGCTCTTTATCAGTTAAATATCATAAAATTCTTTTCCAAAAAATTTCAAAACAACAAAAAACAAAACATGCCTATCTGTTTACGATTTCAAATTGGCTATTTTATTTTATAAATAAAAAAGTCATGTTGAAATGATACTGTAAGTGTTTGTATTATAGATTATTTTTAATATTCAAAATATTTGCAAGTAAGCTGACATCTCTTCCTTTATAATTTGCATTAAAAATTATAAAAAAAAAACAAAATTAAATTTTCATAGAAAAAATGTAAATTATTTTTTTCTTTAAAAGCTTAAAAAAGAATTTATTCAATAATTGTTTTAAATTCATCGTAATTTGTTTTATTTTATTCTTTATACATTTTATTTATTATGTTTTTAAAATTTTCGCATACCGTGGAATTTACACGGGTTCTGCTAGCATGTAACTATGTTATTTGCCACAATTATTTCGCGTCATTTGCGCCACACATAAACGTTTGTTTGAGAATTTGTACAGTCGATCTTCATGGTTTCAAAGATTGTTGTAAAATTTTAACATTTTATCTAGACTTTTTTTTTACTTGAGCGTAACTATCGATTACTAAATTTGTTAGACTGAATTGTGGTTTTTAGGGGGTGAAAATGTAACAAAAAAGATAGACAGATACTTATCTTTACGGTGCAAAAATAATACCGAAGAAAATAGTCGCGAGTAAAGATAACTTGTTCGTGTTTTACGGACATGTTCTTAAATTATGAGATTTTTATTTTTCTATTGTTTATATGGAAAATGATTTATTCCTATACGTCGTTAGAGAATTTTGTGTTTATAACAGAAATGAAACAATATGAAATTAGATGTTAATATAGTTAGTATCGCATATATTATCAAGAGTAGTATATTTAAAAAAAAATTATTATATCCCTATGTAAAAGCCCTATATATATATATATATATATATATATATATAAAGGTGCAGTTTTTCCCTCTGGACCAAAATACCGTAGGTTTGCAAGAATAGATGCCACATACTAATTTATTCATACTAATTGTTATTAATATTTATTATGTCTAAATTATTATGAGCCCCTTCATCTAACTTTTGATCTAACTTCATCTAACTTTTGATCGCCGTTGTAAGCACATTTATTTGTTGGATTAAAACCCTATATTACATCCTAGGGGAGGCATCATGACTATCGGCGTCATCTACAGAGGAAATAGTTCTTAATTTTCCCTCTCTAGCTATAGTACTCTTTCTGCCACCAGTCTACACCCCCAAAATATATACACATTCTTACTATGTCCTCCACTCACTCTTCTTAACTTGATTATAAACTCCTATACACAACATTAACTTTCCATTTCCCTTACACAAAATAATGATTTCTCCCTTACAAACTTCTCTTAACCCGCTTATTCGAGAATTGATACCTTACTGAATAAACGAACACCCTAGCTGTTAAAAAACATGGCCACTAAACCACTGATTTCATTTTCCTTATCCTGGCTATATTATTTAAATTCTTCAACTGTTTGTCCATTATACTTATTGTTTCCTGCACAAAAAACACAGCTGTAATCACGATATTCGACGTTTACAATAGTAGCCAGCAAACGACAGGTTTTGTAAACAAATACACAGACAGAATAAGATCGATTTATTTTATTGTAATCGACATGCATAAGCACAAAATTATTTTCTAGAAAATAAAGTTTCAAAATTATTTAAAAAAACAAAATCCTTTTTCTGTTTACCTCCGATATTTGGGGCATATTTGCGTTTTATGCACAAAATTATTTTCTAGAAAATACACTTGCGAAATTATTAAAATACAAATTATCCTTTACCTACGTTATTAGTGACCTACTTGCGTTTTAAAAAGACAATCGCATTTAAATTATCCGCAAATAAGTAGCTTTTCAAATAAAAACAAATCAGTATCGTTTACCTACGTTATTTGTGACCTATTTGCGTTTAAATAAAAAATACCGGATTATCATTGTTTGTTTTTCGAATATTAAGAAATATAACTTTTTATTTTTCTATTGTGACCTGCCGACGTTCCCTTTTTCTTTCTTTTTTTGAATGCTTTTTTTTTCTGTAGACCGACGCACAACCTATAACTAAACGGGGATCTTAAAGGTCAACACGGATATCTCGCTTGATGTAAACATAAGTTTCTTCTACATTTTCACATGAACAATTTGTCTATATTCTAAATGCTTTACAAACTTTATACAGGTAAAATTTAATAACATTTTTATTGAACACGTAATTATGTGATTATTAAATTTTTAGGTGGAAGCACAGATTACTTACAAAACACCCTCCTCTAACATATTTAGAATGGCTTTCAAAATAATCACATTATTATTTCAGCACGGTAACAAATAATACATAAGTACCCAACATTTACATTTTTTTCCGACCGACACTGCACACTCACAATCGCAAGGATGGTTCATAGCATTTGTACGTCGGGATCATGACAAAGATTATCAAGATTAAATTTGGGGCAAATATTTTGACAACACGCCCCCAACAGAATGGGGTGTCTATTCCGAAAACCGTTCTTAACCGGGATAAGTTGGAGGTTTTCAATCCAAAAGCCATTCTTACTATGAGGATGTTGTGAGTGTCTATTCCAAAAAGCCGTTCTTAACATGAGGAGCTTGGGGGTTGGGAGTTGGGGGTTGGGCAATACCAACAACAGTCGCACATAAACTTTTTACGAGGGAGACGGGCACGCGTCCACAAGGAAACGCCAGTTAACGGGTCCTGCTAGTTTATTATAAAGTATAGTTCATTTATATTTTTTTTTACAAAGGCATCACCACTTATCAAGGCCCAGAGGCCACCCGAGGATAAGGGTTAAAGAGAGTACAGTAGACAATTGGACAATAAAGTAATCGTCAGTAATGAAAATTCGGTAAATTTGTTAACTTAAGTGGAACGGCCCATCAAAAACTTGTTTACGTCAGACTTGAAGATAACCATATTGTAGTAAGCTGGAAAGCAGGAAAACGGAAGACAATTCCACAGGCGTGCAGTTCTAAGAAAGATGCTTTGTTCACGGAATCTACGTTTAGGTTTAGGCACAGATAAAGAGTGGGGGGAATTATTGATAGTTTTCTGCTAGACGAGTGTTTCTTGTAAAAGTTTGGCAAGGGGGACCATAGATTGGAGCTCAGCTGAGCACCTGCCATGAAAATAACGATAAAGCAGAGACAAACTCGCAACGCCTCTTTTGTGAGAAAGAGGTTGAAGGGAAAAGAAAAGGACATCCCCTACGAGGCTACGAAGTCTATTTTGAACTCTATCAAGGCAGGATAATCTTTTCCAGCAGCTCCTGCCCAGATGTGGCAAAAGTACTCCATCCTTGGACGTACCTGGCTCTTTTATAGAGATAGAGAATTGCATCAGCAGTGAGATATCTACTAAAGCCATAGAAGGATCCCACCATTTTTCCAGCGGCCTTGGCAACGGATTTAATGTATGATATGGAAGTATAATGAATTGAATTTAGCACTTTGAGGCAAAATCGTATCGAATAAACCATTAAAGACCCTTGGTGTAAACAGTATACCATAGTCAACGACAAATCTTCTATTTCTTTTTCTATTAATACTACTACTACCTTTGCTACTACTACTACTGCCACTATTACTTCTGGATATTTGGTATATGTCTTTCTGAAACAAAATTCACTATACTATTTCGGGCAAATAAATTCAGAGAGGCAATGTAGTGTCTGTCACACTTGCTATGATACTATACTCACGGATATTTGTTTCGTTTTTATGAAAGCAGTGTAGTATCTGTTCTGCTATCAGGCATTACCTCCTTTTTCCGAGGCAGAGTAATATATGTTCTTTCGCAGTGATGCGGTTCTCACGGGGATTAGATTTTTGAGAGTGTAGTATATGGTTTATTGTAAACACGACAATACCTTCCTTAAGCGTTATTTCTTCCTTTGGCAAAAAATCATAATAAAGATTTATGGCTTAAAATCGCTTGGACAGAATTCTAAAGGGAGTCTAAAAACTATCCATATTTATTGGAAACGTATGAGAATTGTGCCTCTAAATTATTTGTTGGGCACGTGTTTTTACAAAATTGAATCAAGCTTTGCACGAAGTCCGTTTCGGTGACTCCTGATAATCGATTAAAGTCAGCTGTGATTTATTAACCGCTTCAGCCCCAGCTACTCCGCAACCCCGCGCCTCACGGTTCGACCATGGAACCCATAAAAGATTACAGCGAAAGATTTATCAACGCGTTCCAGCCACCTGGGATGGAGTGTGCTGCCGTAGATTATGCGGTTAGACGCTTGTATTATCTTCTTCGGCCCAGCCACCGCACACAATTGACCTCTTGCAACAGGATGGCCCTCGCCAGCTTGATCCTTTTCGCAATGAGATTCCACATTTGATAAACAAATGTCATATATGAAATACTGTTCTATGCTTTAAATACCTAACAGATTCTGGAAACCCGCAACAGTCATCATGACAAAGAAATTCCACCATTTCTTTCTCTCTCCCTGTCTCTCAATATATATATATATATATATATATATATATATATATATATATATATATATATATATATATATATATATATATATATATAACTACTTCATTTACTCACATAAAATTAACATACGAAAGTATAAATTTATGCGTAAACTTTAAGTATTTATTTCAAAAGTGTTCAATACGTAGGTAGAGCTAGTTAGTGATTTTTAAAATATATATGGCGATTAAGCTACACTGAATATTCCGCGTTTCATCTACTCTAGGATTCTTCAGGCGTATGCGCATAAGCCTGAAGTACCCTAGAGTGGATGAAACGCGGAATATTCAGTGTAGCTTAATCGCCATATATATTTTATAAGTTACTAACTATATATATATAAAGTACTTTTTTTATTTAGTATAAAACGGTTTTTTTAACCAACCAAAGATAATTATAACTGATATTGTTCTCTGATACATATTATACGCGGAAATATTTAATTTAATATAAAATATAATTTAAAATAAAAGTAAAATAGTTCACTATAAGTCAGCGATCGAATTGCTTCTACATTAATTATTTTTATCATTAAATACTTATTTACAATACTTTCAATTCTTAAATTCTATCTGAACTTTAAAAAATTCTTTTAACTGGAGACGTAATTAACGTTTTTTAAATTTAAAATAAAAGTAAAATAGTTCACTATAAATCAGCGAACAAATTGTTACTTAAATGACTAACTTTTAAAAATCTTCTACATTATTTATTTTTATACTATTATTAAATGCTTATTAAATTCTTTTACAATAATTTCAATTCTTAAATTCTGTCTTAACTTAAAAACATTTTAATTCTAAAAATACTATTAATTATTAAATACTTAGTTATCAAATTTTTTTCCAATTCTTTTTCAACAATTTCAATTTTTATCAATATTTCCTAGTAATGACGTCATAATTTCTCTATCCAATCAAATTGCATTCTTTCAACCGGTGTCAGACGACTGCTGTTCCTTTTCTATTTTCCTAATTTCCAGTTGCCTAAAGTGCAAGACAGCCGACAAGTTGAGGTACAGGACGACTGGAAACAATGATGAGATGAGCGGAGAGCACACACAGCGCCTAGAATTCCCAAATGGTCACCCATCTGGTACTAGCCAGGCTCAACGTTGCTTAACTTCAGTGATCTGGCGACAACCGGTGTGTCAACGTGATTATGCCGTATATATAGTCAGCTCCTTTAAGAAACTTCACTTTCAGTTTAAATAAGTCGGCCAACTTTGCTCATATGCGGAGATCGTTATTTAATGATTAGATCACGCTGACTGACATTAAAAGCATTTAAAAAGAATAAATGTTTAAATCTAAACTGTATTTCTCGCAGTTGACGGTAGCCGAATGGATATGGTCATTTCTAATGAAGCCAGACATGACTTCTGTTGCCCGGTTCGAGTCTCTCGACTGGTGTTAATCATGACACCGTGCACTGATAATTCCCGTAAGGTTGAAACACTAGTGTCTGTAGGAATTTACTATAATAATTAAATATCTACAGACACTATGTTTCATCCTTTCGGGAATCTTCAGTGCAAGATGTCACGATTAATACCAGTCGATGGATCCGAACCCGGCAACACGAGCCATCTCTGGCTCAATTAGCAAAGACCGTATCCATACGGCTACCATCAACCGTGAGAAATAAGGTTGAATTTAAACATTTTATTTTTAAATGTTTTTTTTTTACGCCAGTCAGAGTGTTATACGATGATCTATGCATAAGAGCTTAATTGACCGACTTAATTCAACTGAAAGTGCTCAACGATAAGCAACGAGTATCTTAAAGGGGCCGACATAATTATTTACTATAATAATTAAATACTTACAGACATTAGTATTTAGTCATTTCGGGAATCTTCAGTGCTGGGTATCACGATTAATACCAGTCGATAGATTCGAACCCTGCAACTTGAGCCATCTCTGGCTCGATTAGCAAAGACCGTATCCATACGGCTACTATATATATATATATATATATATATATATATATATATATATATATATATATATATATATATATATATATATATATATATATATATATATATATATATATATATATATATATATATATATATATATAATCATCCACAGACAGTACTGATTCACAGCTCATCAGTGCAGTTAGACAAACGACTACCTCAAGCCAGGATCGAAACCCGATGGGCGAAACAACAGTCGGAGCTTCTAATCGTTGCGCTATACGGCTGCTGCTATGCAGGCAGTTAATTGACACACACGCATACACACACACACACACACACACACACACACACACGCACACATATATATATATATATATAAACTCTTATATAAAAGTCACTTTGTGTGTGCGTTCGTGTATGTGAGAGAGTTCCTTCCTGATAGGGTCTGAAAAAGCTGAGCCTATCTTTTACAAATTTCACATAAAGGTAATTTTTATGTCTGCCAGTGTTCTTAGATATGTTTTGTACAAAAGTTCATCTGATTATTATCGAAAATCAGGAAAAAAAAATCCGATTTTAAAAAGTCTTTGATCTCTTGCAGATAAAAAAGAATTTTAAAGGGGAATATTTTACGTTGCACCAGCCAATAGTAATGATTTGAAAAGTAAAAAAGTAAAAAAAAAAAAAAATGACTCGTGCGCCACCACCGAAAATCGAAACCAGAACGCTTAGCTTACAATTTACTTTTTCATTTGACGTTAATGCTTGCGCTATAGAATACATGTTTGCTGCAAGGCTAAATATTAAATCATGAACCAATATCTATTACGTAACGCATGCATATTCGTAATGTCGTTTGACCTAGCAAATTCCATTTTTAATTTTCACACTTTTGCACCGATTTTGCCCGGCTAAAACACAAATAAGATGTTTCGCATGCGTTCGAATACCTTATATAATAAGTTTTATGTCTGTAGACCAAAAATTGACAGAGGAGTTTGGTAGGAAAACTTTTTAAAACAAAAATGTATACGCATACATAAATATATATAGAAAGTGGTTTGTGTTTACTATAGTTTTTTTACGCAAATATTACGTAAACATTTAGAATATAATTGCACGTAATGGTTTACTAAATATGATCATCCTATAAGAAAACCGGAAAAAAAAAACTAATAGGGAATCAAATAAAATGGATGTTTAAAAGAAGATGCAGATGAATACAATTCCACGATCCATATATAATAAAGCTGTATTTTTTTAATAACCAGAAAAAGCAATTTTAATATCAACACACATACATACATACATACATACATACATACACACACAAATTATAGGAGTATAGATATACTTGTTTGACTGTGTTCAGTGTAATGTATGTATAAATAAAACTTGTTACCATTGTATTCGATTTCGGTGTAAATTTATTTCAATAATTTGATAAGATTATTTTTTTCTGAAAACTTATTTTATTTTTATTTAAGAACTAGCAGGGAGACTCAACGTTGCCCGGGATTGAATGATGATCAACGAACATTTCACCCTCCTATATTTTTTTTGTCATCGAAATCAGTGAAATCGCCCGGGAGAAAGTAACTTTGTCCAACATATATGTGATTCTACATTGCGCTCTAGAGAACCTACAGTTTCTTTTATAAAATTATTTTATAAAAACTTATTTCTAGTTAACAAAAAACCAAAAAAACATCAAGGAATTTACGTGCGGGGTTTGAGCCTACAGACCACATCATGAAAAAAAACAAAAAAACAAAACAAAAAACAAACAAACAAACTAACAAAACACGTAAATTTCCAAGTCTTATAAAATTCTTTGCAGGTAATGAAAAAAATGTCAGAAATTTACATGCAGAGTTTGAACCTACGTCATGCAAAAAGACAAAACAAGACAAAAAGAAAACAAAAAACAACAACAAAAAAAAAACAAAGCAAAAAACACGCTATCAACTTTATTTTCACGGTTGTTGTTCTATCACTTGCTACACGACGACATGGAAAAAATGGCTTTACCAATGATAGATAAATTATAATAAGGGTTTTGATTATCGATTATTGATAATTATCGGGGTATTTTGAGACAAAACTTAACTGAGATCACCCCCAGACTAATACAGAAAAAGAAAATCTGTCCAGGTGTTTCGAATGTTATGTAATAACTGTTCATATTAGAGTGTTCATATTAGTGTGCAGATATATCGCGTATATATAAAGAGAGACAGGGACATTTTAATAGAGTGCCGACGGGAACATGTAATATTCTTTGAGAGGGATATATAGATGGATTGATAGAGATTGTAGAGAGGAGATTGACATGTATACATGTGACAGTTTCGGGAGTGTTTCTATAAACATTATCTTTCTTTAACAAATATATTTTTGAGATGAGGATTTCCAGTCTTTTATCATAATGAAGGAACATTCATTATTTCTAATAGCTGAGAGGGAGACGCATTCTTAAGATAATACAGACACATTCTTAGATGAGTTTATACACAGTCTTATAAATACAGATGAGTGGAACATAAGTCTATAATACAAAGTCACAGTACCTTTCTGTTGAATAACATAACACGAAGACGCAGGTACAAAATTATGAAGTTGTTCGTTTATTCCATTCGACCGGTCAATGGCTTTGCATCAAGGAATTCAAAGTCTCTACATGATTTCTTTCTTCTCCTCTTCGCTTCCAAGGTTCGGTGTCAGCTCTATCTGTCTGACCCTGTCCGACCTCTGACTTCTCTCTTCTCTCCTCTGACTGACTGACTTACTGACCTTAAGCTCTCTATATTGAGAACTGCATATCGGACTCTAAGCATGCATTGTTCCTCACATTTTTACAACGACCGATTTCTCTTTAACCCAATTTTCCTAACCCACTTTACAAATATGTTTATCTAGATTCCTTATTTTAATTTCATTTCATTAACAGAAACAAAATTGCATTATCACATTCCTTTTTCAATAAACAGATATCTAACTATTTTATGTGAACTAAACAATGGTTAATTCTACATTCCATTTTCAATAACATTCTGTATTATTTATTTTAACTTATGATCGGAATTCTCAATTCGCAGGTTCGAATCCTCGGCTATCCTATCTCATATTTACTCACAAGAAGAGGCGACTTGTTCTTGTAACACGAAGTCTATAAGGAACGAACTCACACGCAATTGTATATATATATATATATATATATATATATATATAGATAGATAGATAGATAGATAGAGATAGAGATAGAGATAGAGATAGAAATATTAAAGGATAAATTGTTGAACTTACGCCCCAAAAGTAATAAAGAATTGCGGAATGCAATAAAGTCTGTTCAAGCAAGGCTAAGAAATTATATATATATATATATATATATATATATATATATATATATATATATATATATATATATATGTATATATATATATATATAGATAGATAGATAGATAGAGAGAGAGAGAGAGAGAGAGAAAGAAAGAGGGAGGCAAAGAGAGAAAGATTGAGACAGGATAGAGTGTGCGGAAAAGGATCCTCTGAAAATTTGAATGAGAAGACCCTCTCATCAATTTGTATTTTTAATAGCTATAACTTAGGCGAGACAATGTTTTCGAGTGGAAAGTATGAAACTCTTCAAAGAAAAAGACGCCTTAGATCCCGACATCCTTTTTACGTCAATAGACTAATGATATATTTTGATAAACTGCTAGGTTCTTCAAATATATGAGAAATTTCTTTTCTAAATTTACGACTAGTCAAAAATATTTATTAGCGTCAGACTAAGTTTTATATTGCCAAAATTAAAAGACTATATACCATTAAGAACACATTTTTTTTTAATTATCTACTGTTCTTGTACGTTGTACGGAGCAAATATGGTGATAAAATTCCGGAGATTTTATAGTCGAAAAACATCGCTAATACAATTCATGAGATTAGCAACGACTAATTTGAGCAAGTTTTTGACACTTAAAGAAACCTCATAATTCATAATTCAATTAAACGAAAGAACTAAGTACAGGGTGGAACGATAAATTTGTCGCCCTAAAGAAAACAACACTATCGCTTTATTTTTAAACTTTTATTGAAAAAAAATAATTCAGGTAACTTGATTATGTAGTAGAGCTGACATTTATTCAATGTAGCCGTCTTCAGCCTCAATCACTGCCTCCGATACAGACCCGAAAATGAGAGCATGCTTTTTCCATAAGCGCCGACGAGATCTCGGCGAATACTCGGCGGATTGCGACGGTCAGTCTGGGTTTGTGTTGTGAGATATCATGTAGGTAATGTTCTCGACGTATGACCAAACAAAGTAGTCCAGATCGGGAGAGGAAAGGGGACAGCGATAGAAGGGTACAAAGTCGTCTTGCTTCTGAAGCCTTGCCTGGGTCTCTTTGGACTTCTTGGCTTACATTCAGGTACACTTTAGTGTTGACTTTCAAGCCGACTTCGAAGATGTGAGGTGGTATCATGTGACCCCCACTTTAAACCACGCCAACGACCATAACCATGTTCGTAAACTTCGTTGAACTGTGCACTCAAGCATTGAACCGTACGGATTTGCATTTTGAAGGTGTTGGCAATGGTCTTGTTGTCATAATTCGGATCGTTAGAGAGATTGAATTGTACAGTGGCGCATCTCTGATCTCGCTCGTTGAATATTATGTCACTTTCAGACATGATAGAAGGCTCCTATCACTCTTGGGATTTGTGCACAACTGATCAAATAGTAGATGGTCTGCAACAAGATAAATAAAATAAAGGAAACCTGTTTTCATCAAACGGAAATAGAATCATGTCCTCTTATCTAGAGCGACAATTTTATCTTTTTACTCTGTAAAAAATGGTTCGATTATACGGCAAATACGTTTATAAAAAAAAAACAACCAACAAAAATATTATTTTGTCATTATTTAAAAAGAAAACAAATAAACAACCTCTTAGCGACAGAGACATATTTAGAAAAGCTTGGATCCTAAAATAATAAAGGTTCCTTTTTTACCACCAGTATACCTACATGTTTGGGGTTAAGTAGAGTATATTTTACTTGGGTCAGAATTTATCAAGGTCTGCAGGCCATTAGAGGATAGGATTATTAAGTGTTAGGTAGATATTGAGACAATATAGTAATAGTAGAAATGAGGTAGTGCTAGATTATTTAAGAAGACAGCTCGACAAAACCTTTTTTAAATTAGATTTGAAAACGACCACGTTGTAGTCAGCTTGGAAGCAACCTCAGGGTATTGTGCCCCACAGACGGTAAGTTCTAAGAAATAAACCCTGCTTATGGATGTTTCGTTTAGTTTTAGGCATAGATAGAGGGTGAGGGGAATTGTTGGCGATTGTCGTAGCCGTGCAAGTATTTGCTGCAAACGCCCTACAGAAGGGGGATATAGATTGAAGCACATAATACCACATGCTCTATGTTTCTGAAAAATCTTGGTTATTGCTGGCATTTTAAGTACATGGTAGCATAGAGGCATATATGTAGACTGTAGAACATGATTTGGGAGATCGTTGATGAAAATCAGGAAAAAAAATGGGTCCAGGATCGATCACTGTGGCACGCCAGCTTTAATACTGTCAGTTTCGGATTTCTGCCCGTCAACGACTACTTTAATAAATCTATCAGAATAAAAAGGATTAGCTGGAAATCTCGTGAAGTAGACCTTTACGCTAAACCACTATCGAATGTCTTTGATATGTCAACAACCATTCCTCTAGAAACGAGGCCAATTTCAATAGATACACCGATCCTGTTTTATATTACCGTCAGTGCATAAGTTGTTGATCGTGATAAGTATAGAAATATCCCGAATAGATATATTGATGTCAATCGGAATATTCTCCTTCCTGGGATGAAATCCAGAAGGTAGGTGGCCCTAATCACATAGGATGGAGTTTGATACGGATTTGTAGAGAAGAGTTTGGATTTGTCGGATACTGACATAATTACCTCATGATGGCTGGGATGGAACATGACACTGTTATGAGCCCAAACTCGGGGGAACGTAGCCTATTTATGTCTTCTTTAGATCTGATAGCTGAGGGCAAAAGACTCTCAAGTATCCTGTAACCTTTTTGCAATGATTGCTGACAGACCAAAATGCAGCGTTCGTTTCTGAACATGTATCTCGTTATAAAGAAATTAAAATAATGGTTTCTGTGTGCAATTGTAGCGGCACATTCGGTTGGCTATTTGGTTTCAATTGGAATTTTTTGAGGATATATAACTGTTTATACTGACTATTAGCCAATCTCTTCAATCGAATGCTATAGCATGACATGAAGCATATGAGCATTTCTGATATGGAGTTACTGTCAAGCTCAAATGTGGCAGGATGAAGAGCGCCCCTTTCGGGGCAGCTGAGGCTTCTACTTTAATAAATCTTATACCTAACTTGTGACTGACTGTGTTCGTGGGGAGGCGATAAAGAAACATGACGGCTTCAGTAACTATTGTCAATCAGGTATGACTCGACCCAAGAGTGAAAGTTGTTTATAATATTGAACCAAGTCAAAACGATCTGAATTCAAAAGGTCAAACCAAAAAAATTCGTCATCGAGGCACACAAAAACAAAACAATATTCACGCCTTATGTATGAATCTCTCTCTCTCTCCCCTTTCTCTTTCACTCCCTTTCTCTCTCTTTCTTCATTGAAAGAGAGAATTGAATATGATTATATCGTTTTAAACAGTTTGGATTATCGTACGCAACAGATGTAGATAAACAGTTTGGCTGAATGCGTCGGGTTTCAATGGGTATGCTCCGCCAGTGTTAAATGTATAATAAATTATATATTTTTATAAAATGCATTCGTTCGCTATTTTTGCACAATCGTTCAATTCCAGCATGCGATCCCTGCCATTAATGCCGGCGATGGAAATGCTGCCTCTAACGACGCAATGGAGACTCAAGAAGTGACCCATGCCAGTCGGTTATAGGCGACGACATATCGACCCGTTTATGTTTCCATGTGCCTATCGTTGGATATCGTTTATTCACCTGGGAAGCTGATTGCGTTCCCAGGACGTTCCTCAACCAAGCAATCCTTCCCGTAAACGATAGTGTCATACAAACACATTCTCACTGAATGCTTTAAGGCAGTGATTTCCAACCTTTTTTGGTACGCGCCCCCTTCAAGAAATTTCTCTCAAATCTCGCAACCCCTGAACTCCCGGTTCAATATATGGTTAGATTAAATCTATTAAGCCATGTGTTTAATGGCTACTTAATTAAAACATTTGAGCATAAAATGAAAACAAGAATTTAGTACATCGCAAAAGAAAAAACAAAACAAAACAAAAAAAGACACAAAAAAGTAACATATAGCTAATACCTTTTTTATCTAAACATTTTTCGCACCTGCTGGAATATCGTCTCGCACCCTAAGGGGTGCGAGCACCCCAAATTTGGAACTACTGCTCTAAGAAGATATAAGCTAAAACACAACGATTTTGCTTTTAATTTTTTTAAATTTTGCGCAATCATTAAACATGATATGAGTAAAAAAGTAACAGAACAGATTTTCGGGAAAACTCCGGTTGCCCCCCCCCCAGGGATGCTTTTCGATTAAAATTGACACTGTTGTGTTTATTAAAAAAAATGATGCCTTGGATTTTTATAAAACTTTCTGAAAAATTGTAACTAACTGATTTCTATATAATTTTGTTTGTCTATACTTCACGATAACTCTTGGGTGTGCTCCAGCGGGTCTTTTAGGGCCAAGAAAAACACTCCAGTTTTAGGACTATTTTACCATATTTGCCAAAATTTTATGTCTACTTAGCAGTTTTGCATGGTGCTGTACTCAAATTTAAATATGTTAAGGCCTTGGGGACTTTTGGGACTAATTGGGCGAGTCAAATGATGGACTTAATCATTTCTTTTTTTGCTTGGTGCAGAACTGAAATTTGCATATGCTAGGACCTTATGTTATATTATGGGTATGAATATAATATGTTGAATAGTTTGGTTTTATATTTTCTGTATATTCATGTACGTGTAAATGCGTATATGTATATACGTCGTACCATTTAGTTGATCGTCTAGTGTGTATATTTTAACATTTATGCAACATTTCTAACAGGAAATGATTGACGTGGACGTATCGAAACACTTGTAGAAAAACAGTTCTTTTTTAACATGTAAATAACAACACATACCTGAATTATTTATGAACATTGATTTTCATGATCTGGCTAGCATTTTTAGAGATTACACGTTTTTTACATCTTGGCTGTCTGAAATGACGCCGCTCCCTGCGTCATGGAGTCTAACTCATGAGTCGTCCATTCCCTCTGCTGTCCAGCTAACGACTGCCTTGAATCTCCCCAAATCTACATACATCTTATCACGTGTCTCATACCAACCGCTGATGTTACCCCATCTATTTATTTGTTTATGCAAACCAAAAATAATGTTTACATCTATTTTCTATTTTCACATTCCTTTTGCGATAATATTATATATGTCAATCATTTTTCTCCAATTTAATTGTTTATTTTTCTAATCATAATACTTGATCCAGCGACCCGCCGTCACTCGAATCAATTATTATTATTATTATTATTATTATTATTATTATTATTATTATTATTATTATTATTATTATTAATGATAATAATAATAATAATAATAATAATAATAATAATAATGTTTTGACCCTTGGCCCTGCTTGCCACAGTAAACACGGAAATGATCTACGCTATGATCGCAGCTCAAAAGGTCACAACATTGCACTAAAAGTGCACCGTTTGTTAATTTTCACCAGGATTGACGTCACCTGGGGACTTTTGTGGCTAAAAGGGGAGGACAAACGCTGAACTTAGTCATTTTTATACCTCATTCACTGAGCATTCACGGGAGACCATGCATGCTTCACTTGTTAAATCATATAGTTATTCATGATGAAACAATCCTATAATAATGTATGTATATTTTTGAGATAAGGATTTATAATTATTTTTTATATTATTTGGACTATTATTCTCATTTTAGTTGTTTTTTCACAATGTTTCATCCGATGTAACCTCCGACAATCTTCAGGTGTATTCACACTTTATGTTATGGGTTGTGAAGTTTTTGGTTTGTTTTCACAACCAACATAGAAATTCAAAGCACAAATAACGCCAAGTCTATTTCTTTTTTAAAATTATAAATTCGGGCCCAGTCCGTTTTTTTTTGATATGATGTTTGTATATTTTTAGATGAAGATGAATAATTATCTTTTGTATTATTTGGAGTATTGGAAAGCAACAAAAAAAACATTTTTTTTTTCACAATTCATCAATAACAAAAAATAACATCCTGTGTGAATACAGCTGAAAATGGTTAGCGGTTATATCGGTCGAAACGTTGTAACCCCCCCCCCAACCAAGATGAATATAATAGTTCAAATAGTTTTTAATTGTTCTTGAATTGCATAATAGAATGTTTATATAAAAATCTAAATTCCAATAACAACTAATTTCTATAACTGTCCGCAAGGACCCGTGGCGCAGTGGTTAGAATGCTTGGAAAAATCAATTGTAAACGTGATATTCTCCTGAAGGCCGAAGGTTCAATTCTCAGTATGAGCAACAAAAAATACAATTGTGAAGTACTTAAGATTTATATCTAGTATTATCTGACAGAACGAGAGCATGCTACCATCATGTAGTAAATTAAGGGTTTCGTTAAAATTCCCGAGTTCGACAAAAAACATTCGCGAGTTCGATAAGATACACATGAATAAGGTCGGAGGTTACATCGATCGACACGTGAAAATCACACTCAAGATGAGGGCAGTAGTTCGATGAATCCAAATAATACGAATAATCAATCCTCATCTGAAAAGTTCAGAAACATAATTTATTTGAGTTCAAATTATTTTGCCTGAAGATAATAGAACTTTATAAATCACGACTTCATATAGTATGAATTTACTTTCGCTTTTTTCCTGGAGGTCGAAAAAAAAACATAATTGTCTCGACAATTCAATATATTCTAACGAATGGCTTATCTTTGAAATTAATGTTTCCACTTCAAAAAGTAACTATATATATATATATATATATATATATATATATATATATATATATATATATATATATGCATGTATATATATATTCCCATGTATATATGTATATATAAATATATATACATATAAATATATCTTACTCTAGTTCGATATCGCAACATTTGGGAAAACATGGCTGCCATCATTCGGAACTCCGAAAAATCATGGTAGAAAGCACTAAGGTTTTGCAAGGCGAGAAAAATTTTAATAGACTAAAAATACTCGAAGCATTGTGTATTAAAACAACAATAAAAAAAACAAACAAACCCGCAGATCATTAATATCAATTACGAATATAGTCGAAATATTTTAAAATGCTTAGGATAGCAGATTTAAAATTTTAAATATGTACATATGTAAATGTGCAATAAATATATGTATATGTATATATATATATGTATATATATATGTATATATATATATATATATATATATATATATATATATATATATATATATATATATATATAAGTCCGCCCACCTAATTCATAATAAGCCACCACGTGACCATGATAAAAATATGTATGTATATAATTAGGAAAAAAAACAACATAATTTCTACAACATGCCGGATGATGATTGAGGTATCGCTGTCGAAAGCGCTCGCTATGGATCCAACTTATACAATTAAAAAAAAAAGAACACAAAGAAAACTATTCGGATATGTGAAATGAAAAGAAAGATAATAAAACAGAAGAATTCCGTGCCCTTCAATAACATTTGTTTAAACGAGAAGATTCTGCCTAAATATACACAATTTAAATTGCACGAGGCAGCGGCTCAAGGTGAAACTAACACTCAGAATTCCAGAGTTAATTTAATTAAGAGGCAAACTGCCATTGCCCACGAACTTATTAACAACTATACCTCTGAAGCCCTTGAGTTAGAAAATCAACTAAAAAATATGATTACCGCGGAACAATTTACCTCAATTCAACACAATCTCTTAAAAATCCTCAAACAATTTGAACTCTTACATAGAATAAATTTACAAAAGAGTCTGAACACTTTATACAAAGGCAACATATTATTATAAACACAAAATTATACTAATCTTTCTAACCAACAACTAACGGAGAACCAAAACGAATTTTTCTCACTCGGACCCAATTTTCATTTATTTAACTCTTACAAACACCAGAATAAAAAGGCCGAAATAGAACTCTTTTACGAAACTCTTGATAACCTAGAAAGAGCAGAAAATCACCATGAATCCAGGAATGAGGCCATGAAAAATGGATTCCAAAAAATCTAAAACTATTTTAACTTATAACTTAAATGCTGCCAAGGAACTAAGAAACCACCCAAATCTAATTGTTAGAAATGGTGATAAAACCAACATGTACATATTACTGAATATTTTCAATCCATTTTAGACGATCCTAGAAAATTTAAGGAAGTTTAAAAACGTTCTCCAAAATTTAAAAACTCAAGTAAATAAACTTATCACAGCGAATAGTGCTGTTATAGACAATCGAAAACTGCCTCTAATAATTGGAGATTATAAACCCTGATATTTATATGGCAACGTAAAAACCCATAAACCTAATTCCCCGCTTCGTCCAAGAATCTCACAGGTTACAACACCAAGATATAAATTAACTAAAAAAAAAAATCAATGAACTCATCACACCATACGTACCTTGCCGATACAGCGTAAAATCCAAACAACCTAGATTCTTCAAGCTACTAAAATCAACAATAAAATCAGCGCTTCTCTAGATGTCGCAAAATCTTTTTACAAATATTCCAGTAAATGAAACAATTGACATTATCATTGACAACATATATAACAATCCAACCCTTCCTCCACTGAAAATGAGCCCAACAATGTTAAAGAAGTTATTAATAACGTTGACAACTAAAGTTCGATTTTATGAACACCTAGGAAATATACATACACAGGTTGATGGCGTAGCTGTGAATTCCCCATTGGGACAAACATTCAGTAACCTTTATATGGCCAACCTGGAGAACAACGTGTTCGATTTAATAACGAAGCCTTCTATTTATGTTCAATATGTGGACGATATATTGATTCTTGCCGATAATATAGAGGAAATAGAATATTTAAAGAGTTCATTTCAGAGTAATTCTGTTAAGTTCACATACGAACTGAGTACCGATAATAAAATCTCCTTTTTAGACGTTCTCATTGACTCTAGTAGCGACGAATTTATCACCTCCGTTTTTAAAAATCTACATCCACTAATTCCTGTATTTAAAATTTTAAAAGTGAATGTCAATATCGTTATAAAACCAATATAATAAAGAATCTTATAGATCGTTCAAAGGTGATTTCCTCAAAGTAAAAGATATTCTTTAATGGATTGAAAAATATAAAACCAGTTTTAGTCAATAACCAATTCCTAAACTCTCTAAACTTGAATCAAACTAGTAATAAGTAACAAGAAAACTCAACTATTCAATATCATATATATATATATATATATATATATATATATATATATATATATATATATATATATATATATATATATATATTACCGTAATCAGCTACACAAGAACTCCAAAACTGAAAGTATTTAAAAAAAAATATAATCCGTCGATACGTGAGTCCCAATGATAGCAAAAAAAAAAAAAAAAAAAATATCTATTATGAAAAATTGCAAACAACTAACCCCGTAATCAAAAACAACATTTTGCAGACAAATAATTCGTTAGAAAAAAACAAAACAAAAAAAAAACAATGTAATTTACCCATTTAACTGTCCATTAGGAGAATGTATCTCTAATAATACTAAATACATAGGATATACTACAAACACATTGTCGCAAAGATTAACTCTGCACCTCTTTGACTCTAGCTCGATATCGAAACATTTGGGAAACATGGCTGCCATCATTCGGAATTCCGAAAACTCATGGTAGAAAACACTAAGGTTTTGCAAGGCGAGAAAAAATGTTAATAGATTAAAAATACTCGAAGCATTGTATATCAGAACAAAAAGAAACCGCAGATCAATAATATCGATTACGAATACAGCCGAAATATTTTAAAATGCTTAGAATAGAAGATATTAAAATTTAAATATGTACATATGTAAATATACAATAAATTAATATAATCTATCTATACATATATACACACACAGAAACGTTGATTGAATTTGAATAAAACAAAATACGCATCAAGTGCGCTTGAAAGCCAAATCACAACGTAATATAAAGGAAAATAAACAAATATTTTACTTTAAGTGAAATATGTTTTTCCTTAATATTACGTTGTGATTTTTTTACTTTAAGTAAAATATTTGTTTATTTTCCTTAATATTACGCTGTGATTTGGCTTTCAAGGGCACTTGATGCGTATTTCGTTTTATTCAGATCTGATAGTTGCTTTTTTATGAAAATCGCCCCAGACAAGGCATAAAGCCAATTGGTGTACGAAACTTAAACAAATCACTTCACTGTCAATAATTAACCAAATACAGATCCTAAACATCAATACTTCCCACTTTATCAGAAACTTGATTCTAATATAAGGCAAAATATGGGAAGCTGGAGTTAGGATGCTGTTGGAAATAATTTTAAGGTCCACACTGCTAAAAGATATTTTAGGGATTATCATATGTATAAATTGTTATCCATTGGAAAAATAATTTCTAACAAATATCTAAGTAATAACGAATGAATTAAACAAAAGAAAAGACTTCGATATTCCTGGAAAATGTTTCTCCTGAAAAGAGCAATATCTACGACTTGAGAAAATAACAACGTAATTCTAACTGGACAAAAACATTAGAATTACCATAAATCTAACAATTTATACTCTTGGTCTTATAATTTTGATCATGTGTAAAAAGATTAATTTAATAAAAATGCAAATTTTTAAATAAAATTTTTAGAACGTACCTTTTTATTTCCATAACTGTTCAGATTGTAGTATTAGGAACCTGAAGCCAGAAGAGTTTAAAATCTATCCTTAAAAAGGTTTCTTTTTAAAGATTTTTAAGTTGTCTTAAATTTTTGATCAGCACTGTTTAGGTGTATCAGAATTTTTGTAGAAATTTTTGACACTCCTAACACGAAACTGAGATTAAAATATAAAGTCGTAATTTCTTTTAAAAGTGGGTTGTTTATTTTCTTTATGGATTATACTACCAACATAAACTATTAAAGTTGTATAAAAAGTAATAGAAATATTATTTTTTTTATTTAAAAAAAAAACAGTAATGAAATTAATTGAATTTTACGAGTTCAGTATTTTTCAATTTTTAAACTTAAAAATCTATCAAAATTTTTCTATTGATTCTATTTTTACGATATTTTCAGGGTCAATGTGAAATTTTATGCTCCGTCCAATAAACCAAATATAATATTTTAGACAAACATTTTTTTTAAAATTCGGCCCCCCATTTTGAAATCTCTATTAAAAAGTATATAATTTACTCACCAACGTTTTATATATCACAAACTGAAGATAAGAGATCAGTAAATAATATATTCAAATCTAAAACAAAAAGTATTTTTTAGAAATTTACCTGTACAGTCCGAAGTTTAACACCTTTTGTATTTAAAAAAAAACACGTTTTTATTTAAATGAAACCTTGGTCCTCGCTCCTTTAATTGAAAAAAGAATTAGGGTTTAAATTATATTTTTCAAGCTTATAAAGCTTGAAAAGACAGGGGGTCGAATTATTCAATATTTCTTACGCAGTTTCTGACTCACCTACACATGCATTTCTGAATTTAAATATAAAATATATGCATTTCTAAGGATTATATCATTTTTATAGTTATGGTAATGCTCATGCCCGGATAAATAAACATTGTTTACCTTGGTAAGAAAGTATTTGTCAGCTGAAAATATATCTTTATATATATATATATATATATATATATATATATATATATCCGTCTGTGCCACTAAGATTTTACTCGGCGTCCTTAAATTCTTCACGTTAAAATAAACGCTTTCTTGTTCGCTAATTTAGTCTCATTCAAATGTTGAATACATCTAATGTACAATTATATATTTTATTATTATTTTTTCTCTGTCGTTTCGGAAATTCTTTTCATTGAATTGGCGTCTTAGTAAATCCAAACAATAAATAAACCAAATTTTTTTTTCTTTATTTTGAAACGCTGAGGCAGTAATTTAGTCCAAGATAAATATTACTTATAAGTTCTTTATATGTTTAAATTATATATATATATATATATAAATATATATATATATATATATATATATATATATAAATATATATATATATATATATTTATATATATATATATATATATATATATATATATATGTAGGGCATAATCGCGTTGACACACCGGTTCTCGTCAGATCATCGAAATTAAGCAACGTTGTTCCTGGTTAGTACCAGATGGGTGAGTATTTGAGAATACTCGTCGCTATATGTGTTCTCCGCCTATCTCGGCGTTTGTTTGCAGTCTTCCTGTACATACACTGGTATTTAACAATGTCGACTAAGGAGAGGTGTAGTTGGGGATTGCGCACCTCCTGCCACAAAAATTTCACGAATAGGCACCCTTTTGTTGGTATCCATAGTCTGTCAAAGACTAAAGGAGCTCATGTTATATATATATATATATATATATATATATATATATATATATATATATATTTTGGAAGTTTTTAAACTTTTAAAACTATATAAAAAACTATTTAATTTTTATATTTTTTATCTATTAGAAAACTATTTCCTTGATAAGTCATTTAACCACTTGCAATCAATGCATCAACTTCCTCTCTCGAATTCATTAAAGTACTAATGTTAAGTTAAAGGATCATCTGTTGTTCAGCATGAAACACTCTTTATTGTATATATATATATATATATATATATATATTTATTATGGCAGTAGAGTTCAGTTTACTAGAGGCACATCCAATGAAACAGCATGTGTCTACCAAAGAGTGCTCAATGAGAAAGCAGAGCAGGTATATTAAATTTATTTATACAAGCATTGATGGCTACATATGTGGATACATGTTTCTGTAATCAC
This sequence comes from Euprymna scolopes, assembly GCF_053919585.1. NCBI lineage: Eukaryota > Metazoa > Mollusca > Cephalopoda > Sepiida > Sepiolidae > Euprymna > Euprymna scolopes. Next base: position 152,017,671 of record NC_136482.1, on the reverse strand, counting down.
CCGTGCTAGGGAGATTACGTCTTCAGGCCATGAATTTTCTTCGAAGACGTAATCTCCCCAGCACGGGTGATTACAGAAATATGTATGCACATATGTAGCCATCAATGTTTTTATAAATAAATTATATATACGCAACTTTTTCTTTCTGTTTGTGAGTTCCTTTCTTATAGATTCAGAAACAGCTGTACAGATTTTCTTTAAAATTTGCAGAACATTAGTGTATAAATCTGGTAGTGATCTTAGATAAGTTTTGTCTCAAAATCCTCCCGATAATAATCGATAATCGAAACAGTTATTTTAATTCTTCTATCATCGGTAAAGCAATTTTTTCCATGTCGTTACTTAGTAATAATCATAAAACAATGGGCTGTGAATATACTTCCGGTTGTAAGTTGATAACGTGTTTTTTTTGTTTTTTGTTGCATTTGTAGGTTCCAACTCCGCACGTAAATTTCTTTATTTTTTTTTCATTACCGGCAAAGAATTTTATAAGAATTAAAAATATACCTGTTTTTTTAGCAGTGCAAAAGTAAATTATGCTTCTGTTTTTTGTATATATGTATATAAATGTATATATATGTATATATATGTATATTTATGGGTATGTATATGTATGTGTACGTATATATATGTGTACATATGTATATATATGTATATATATCTATGTATATATGTATATAAATGTATATATATGTATAGATATATGCATATATATGTATATATATGTATATATAGATGTATATATATGTATATATATGTATGTGTATATATGTATATATATGTATATATATGTATATTTACGTATCTATATATATGTATATATATATAGATGTATATATATGTATATGTAGATGTATATATATGTATATATATGTATATATATGTATATATATATGTATATATATATGTATATATATACATATATATGTATATATAGGTATACATATCTACATATATATGTATATGTATGTATATATATGTATATATATGTGTATATATATGAATATATATGTATATATATGCATATATATGTATATATATATGTTTATGTATGTATATATATGTATGTATAAGTATATATATGTATATATATATGTATGTATAAATATATATATATGCATATATACATGTATATATATGTATATGTATATATATATGTACATATATGTGTTAGATACGGATCTTACTTAGGAGACATATATTATATAGTTGCTTGTTCATATTAGAGAGAGACATATATTCAGTACATACTTACGAGAGACAGATGCAGGTAATACACCATGAGAGGGGGATAGAAGAGATATAGACATTTATACATTTTACTGATACTGTTTCTGTAACATATTTTCGAAGAGGGATTAGTTCTCATAACATATAGTAGGAGAGGGATGATTTATCAGTTTTTTTTATCACAGGAGGGGACAGTCATTACTTCTTGATAGAAAGAAAGAGAGACACATTTCTTAAGATGGAGAGACACATTACTTAGACTTAGTTCAGTATAGCTGAATGAGGCAATGTTCGTTTGTTTGTTGAGAAAGACGATAACGAAGACGGCAGTTACAAAAGATGATGCTTCTTTATTTCTTCGACCGGTCAACATCCAGAAATTCAAAGTCACTACATGATTTCAACTTCTAACCCTTCTCTTCAAAAGGGGGATTCGATCCGACTCGACTCTCCTGTCTGATCCTGTCTGTCGACTCTCGACCCTCTCTCCCGAACCTCTGTCTCACTAAAACTAGCCACTCTATTGAGAATTCACCCCCAGCCATGACGAAACCGTATGGCCAAAAAACGTGCTTGATCGATCTCGTGTCCTTACATGCCTCACGCATCTCGTTAACACATGTCCAACCCATTCTGCAGACCGAATTCTTCTATTTTCGGCCTAACCTATTTTTCAATATGTTAAAATGTGCTATTGTTCGTTTTTCTAACTGACCTTGTTTCAATTCAATTTTCATAAACAGAATTGAATCATCAAATTCCTTTGTACAATAGCATTTCTAAACAATCGAATTCCTTTTCAAACATATTTGCTATTTTATATTAAAACTAATAATGGACATTCCTTCCTGAATCTTAATTCCAAACCTAGCTTTCCAGGTTCAGATTCTCGGTCTATCCTATCTCATTTTTATTTATTTAATGTTTTCTTACTTACAAGAACAGAATCCCTGTTCTTGTAACATGCCTATCCTTCTTATTTTCAAAAAATGTACGCATTTTTAAATTCTAGTACATTTTCTCTATATCTACACAACCATACATACTGACTTCACAATTTTATATATTTATTCATTTTTTTTTTATTAGATCAGACTCTTTCCAATCTTCTTGGCATTTACTCTTTGGTTGTAGTGTATTCCTCCCTTGACCCACGTCAGCTGCTTCATCCAGCCACCTTTATGCCGTAAACTCGAGGTCTCACTTTACCTCTTTCGAAATCGACAACTTCTTTCGTCCAAAAGTGTCCTGATCGTATCCTTTGCCTGATTGTTCTATTAAGTATGGCTTTGTTTCATTTTGTAACTATCTTATCTTTTCCAGGACATACTCAACGCTCATTTACTTCATCTTTGTGGTTGGCTTCCAATTATTAAGATATGCTTTTTCATCATACTGATTCACTTGGATTTCCTTGCTTGGACTCTTGGAACTTGATGAAGATTTAGAAAATACCACCCTTAACTAATTAACCCCCAAACCTTGCGCCACAATTCCTATTTGCGCACTAAATTCTAATTATGGCTCGATTTCTGTGATTTTTCTTTTTTTTTCATCAGAGCTTCCAAGAACCAGCAGACAAATCCCGCAT
>NC_136482.1:151959850-152009850 GCF_053919585.1 Euprymna scolopes | reverse complement strand
ATTGTAAAGTTCAACTTGCAGTTTTAATTTTCTTTCTCTTGTATATATGCATATATATATATATATATATATATATATATATATATATATATATATATATGTCATTATTATTACTTGAGGTCTGGTATCTGTTTGAAGACGAACTATACTATTTCTCTCTTTTAATACTCAATTCAGGCCCCTCCTCTGATGCTCAATTTATTATGGTTAATATAGTACTTGCCATCGTAGGTGCTCGACTGAACTAAAATGTATTATTTGCTCTGTAAATATTTTACTGCATACACTAGTCTACTTACCACTACTGCAGCTAATTTTCTTTTGTTTTCCTTCCATGACCAGAGTTTATTTCCAAGAATTTCCCATCAGTGGAACATGTTACCACAGGACTGGTTCTCTGATAGCCACACCACACACCTAGATCTACGTACATAAAGTAGTGTCAACAGATATATGTCGAGACGTCCTTTTAAATGATCAAATCTTTACATCAATCGTTTCCAAATCTCTCATAGTAAGTATTGTTATCCAACCAAAAATCCTGCTAACATTTGTCATCGAGTGGAGTTTGGCCTTAATAAATGGCAACTCATGTACATCAGACGAACACAATGAAACATACCTGAAACTTTTCTTTACATGCGTGATTCTGAGGAATCACAGGACAACAAATTTATATTTTATACATATAAATGTATTTCAAATTTGTCTCAGGGTTCCCCAGGAAGCTGCCTTACGTGTCTACATATTTGTCTTTGTCTAACCTCGCTTCTAAGCTTTCGGAGCTCGTACCAATGTACGTCTGCACAATTTGCCGACAACTCATAGATTCTCAACTTTAATCTCTGACCTGTCAGTACTGGTACATAATCCGCAAAAGGACACGTTTCATACGTGAGTTCCGCTCAAGGTTAATCTATCATATATTTTGTTTCTATTTAGCTAAACTAATTTTCTGAACATTTTAACTTATTTTTACATTCCAGTGACCAGTTTTATTTCTCTAAACAGTAATTCCTAATATCAATTATTTATAGCAAGATCACTAATATCCAACAGTCATACCAAGAAAGTCTCCTATTCTGCACATATCTAGTAACATCGGAAGTACACATCTGGATAGGGAGATGTGCTCAGAACAAGATATTTTATTGTTACCAGATTAAAGTGTCTGTAAATATTGTGGACCTGACCTAAAATACATAAAACATTGATGTTATTGTTTTTTCTCTTTTCCTTTGCAAAAATTTGTTATGTTTTATAAAGGCAAAAACGAAAACCACAATTTCCTGGACAAAACAAGGAAACACAAATACTATGAATAAAATATAAATAACCTGAAGCATGAATAAGGGTCATGGGCCATGTCTACAGGAAAAGCGGAATAGAACAGATTTGCTTGACAGGAAAGATCGTGGGTAGAAGAAGCAAAGGACGATAGCAAGAAACATACGTTGACAGTCTGAATACCTGGGCAACATAAAAAAATGATGAGCAACAATGAATTCATGAATGTCTCACGAGAGAGAGGGAGAGAGAGCAAGAGATAAAGGGAGAGCCAGGACACGACTTGATGATGATGATGATGATGATGATGATGATTGATGATGATGATTATGATGAACGTAAAGCATAACTCTTTCTAAAATTACCAGATTCTGCACCAAATAAAAAAAATAAATACGATATGTTATAAAACAAAATAACCAGACCATTGTTTCGGTTATATTGAAAAAAAATGGATGCGAATTGTTGGGGAAGTAGTTATAGAACCGTTGATATAGAAAGATCTGTTGGGGGAAGTCGTCAGAAACATTAGAAAAAAAAATGATAAGAGTGAAATTAAGAGAAAGATGAACAAATAAATTTAAAAAAAAACTGTCCAGAGAAAGTGCATTTCTGAAAAGCCGTCTATATATATAACCAGTATATAAAACAGACGTTTAACGAAATATGAGGATGAAGATGAACCTGATCGTATATCCAATTATAATAGAAAGTTAGTTTCCATCGTGCTGAATTACTGACTGCGCAAAGAAATACGCAAATATATTTCCCACTCAATTGCATCGAATTGGTTTAGTGCTGTACAGATGGGCGTATATGAAACATTGATGGCGGGTAAACTAATTATCGGTTTATAAATATTATTTATCCAGGATAATTGCAGATTACGCAAACGATATTGCTTTGTTCGCGAATAAGACTGCTGATGCGCAAACACTGTTACGCAAGCTAGAAAAGTCCGCAAATAACATTGGTCTCCGCATTAATGCGGATAAGACAAAGTTTATGACTTTCAATGTGGAAGGAGTGATCAGGGCTCTGGTTGGAACAATACTGTAAGAAGTCGCTGAGTTTACGTATCTGGGAAGCAACATAGTTTCCACAGAGAGATATCGAAATTCGCATCTCAAAAGTATGGGCGGCATTGGATGGGCTACATTCAGTATGGATTTCAAGGCTAACTGACAAACTGAAAAAGCAGTTCTTCAGGGCAGTAGCAGAGTCCGTCTTTGTATACGGTGCTACAGCCTGGCCACTTACCAAAAGATTAGAAAGAAAACTAGTCGGCACATACACTCGTATGCTAAGAACAGTATTAAATACATCTTGACAAAAGCATCGCACGAAGCAGCAACTTTATGGCAACCTACCTGCCATATCTAATACCGCCAGGGAGAGACGCATACAATTTGCCGGTCACTGTCTAAGAAGCAAGCATGAATTAGTGAGTGATATATTGCTATGGACTCCACAACACGGACGCGCAAGCAAAGGACGACCTAGATCTACGTACATCCAGCAGATAGCACACGACGCCAACTGTGAACCTGAAGATCTGAGGCAGCTGATGGAAGACAGAAAACTCTGGAGAGGAAGAGACACATTAGTCTGAGTGAGGAGCCCGTGCTGCTGCTGGTGATGATGATGAGAACAACGTCAATGAAGAATATACCATTTTTGTGGGTGTTTATTTCGTAGTCTTCTTTATTTTATAGTTAAATATACACACAGACGCACATCTATATAGATAATTGCCCGTTATATAATAGATTGTATTAAAACTTAACGCTTGTAGTGTAAAAGGGTTAATATTTATAAGATTGAAATATATTCATGGTATAAATCAAATGTCTTTTTTTAAAACAAGGATGCGGAATTATTTTTAATTGGAATGATTTAAATGATTTTGCCTGGTTTTCATATGATCTTCCCATCAGATGAAAGAAACCGGGTGATATTTACCAGAGCCCGAGTCACACAACGTGTGTATGTATGGAGTAATTTAAGTGTTTAGTTTTATTGCCTAATCATTTTTATTTTCATATTAGCAAAGCATATTATTTAATATATATATTTTTTTATTTTATTTTTTTTTACACAGTGATCACCACTTATCAAGGCCCGGAAGCCACTCAGGGATAATGGTTATTGCAAGTACATTACGTTAATAGCGTGATTGACAAGAATTATACACAAACGTTCAACACATTTCCATTAAGATATATGTTCGGTTTAAATCAGTATCATAGTGGTTGTCGATTTTCTGCAGGCTTCCATTCGAATCCTACAAGCGCCATGTTTGTTCTTTGAATGCCATTTTTTCTCTCGTCTGTCTTCGTTGAATTATTTTCAGACGTCAATGTCTTTTCAATAATTGGAATTAATTTTTACTTTTACTTTGTTTTTATTCATGTTCTTTCTTCACGTTCTTTTTCCATTATACCAACTGATTTTTACTGCGTTTCTTCATAAAGAAAAAACGATAACACAAAATTTTGCATCAACGTTTTTTTTTTCATAAACACTTATATTGTCATCTATTTCTATGCATCGAGATTTTATCGCCTTTTTTGATGCATAAAGCATTTTTATGAGGGAGTTTAGTCTGTTAATAGGTTCGTCACGTTTAACTTTTGATATAAGTTTTATTGGTAAGCAAGTAAATTTAATGGCCGCATCTTATCTATGGCGTCAGTGATCCACAGATTCCCTTTGATCCTTTTCGATCCATGACTTTGATTCCAGTTTTTCCTTTTCACGATGCAATTTGACACGACATTTTAGAAAATATGCCACGCTTAAGTTGGAAGTGGATTTTTGGGCGGTTTGTTATACTTAATTATAAAATTTCTGTCTGTTCTCTCTTGAATTTTAATTTTGAACCCGCATATGCGTTTAGTGTGCCGGGATTTAGTTTAGTTATAATTTTGCTCGTTAGTAACACCCAGAATTATTAACTAGAACTATTAAACGTGCTAAACGTACATGTTGAATAGATAAAACTTAAGATGCGTCCCTTTTCCAAAGTCTATTTTGCTCGTCTCTATTTCTCTCTTTTCTTCTCTGTCTCTCTCTCTAAATATAAATACATTTACACACACACACACACATACACACACACATATATATCTTCCTATCTTGGCTTGACTTCGCGAACGAAGATCCCATGAAGGGGGCTGTCAATGTCGACTGCATATATATATATATATATATATATATATATATATATATATATATATATCCAGCTATAATTTGAATTTGACAATTACTAGAGCGTCTATGAATACAAGAAAATCTCTAAGTAATGTCTTATCTATATAAAACATGAATCTTTTTCTCGAATCCTTATGATAAATAGTTTGTTTTTGTGAAACAAATAGTCGGCGTGTGATACTGATTCAGAGTACATAATGGCTCCATATTGTCAGTAACTAGAAAAAAAAACAATTTCGTATTTTAAAAGCAATTAATTTTATCCATAAGATAAGCAAAATTGACGAAGAAAATGGTCGTCTATTTAAAATATTTTCCGGGTAAAATTCATTATTTCGTTAGAGAAATAATAAAATTATAATAACAATCTAGCAAGCAGCAGAAGCTGGCTGTACCATTGTATATATATATATATATATATATATATATATATATATCGTTGAGTTTTCCTGCTCTAACATTGATATCAAAAGCTTACTTTTCTATTTAAAAAATAGTAAGTCGAACTTCTTAATATACTCAGTCATTGATATGCGACCGACTATATGAAGGTGAACTAATTCGCATAAGCTATTAAAAACGAGCGTTAATTAATTACTTCTTCATTTCCTATGGTTTCTTAATTTACTGTTAGGCTGAATACTATGGTTTAGGTTTGGAGAGATATATGTTATCGTCAATTTATTAATCCAATCCAGCACCTATCGGCAGAAAATTTACTATTTTTACCTTGTTTTTTTTTTATGCAATATTTCGCTGACTTCTTTCTTTAGTGAAAAGTGCTGCACGTCGAAATTACTACGAGTTTCTTTCTCACAATTATTACAATGATATTCAAAAACCAGGCGGAATCAAAGTGAAGGCACTTTCATACTTTTGTCTTGCGTTGGCAGATTGACGTTTTTAAAGCCAAATTTCGCGAATTTGGCATTTGTTTAAAAAGCAGTTTGGCCTTCAAAAAAGGTAATCAACCTTTTAAAACTAACGTACGAACTAACTAAAAAAGGAAGAAACCGAATATTATATACATAGCGATGCACATATTAGAATGGAGCTTCCATAGATTTTCGAATGGGGACCGTTCTAAACCAAACGTTTTCACACCTTTGAAAATCCTGAAGAATATGCACAGGAGGTTAAGAATGGAGTTGTCCACAGGATAAAATGTCAGTGTAAAATTTCCGCATCTCTTGAGCCAAGGCTTTTATTGATCAATTGTTTTTTATCAATTAAATTACTGCAATCACGATGTTTAATGATGCAGCTATAATAGCAAGTCAATTGCTGTCATTCCGAATTAATACGAAATACGCAAATATAATTCACACCCAATCGTACAAAATTGGTTTAATGGTTTTCATTCCAGATTCCAGCAATTAACAGTATTAAAGATAATAAATTTACTCTCTCTTTCTTTTAGTTTAATAGCAGAGTGACCTGGCGTTGTCCGTGATTAAATAATGATCAATGAATGTTTCAAACCCCCTTTATCTTTATTGTTATCGAAATCGGTAAAATCGCCCATTTTTCCAATCAGATCGATTGATTGCCTGCTCTAGTTGAGGACTCAACGCGATGCACGGGGAGGAAGCTTCACTTGCTTTCCCGCCATGACTTAATCCACCGTACACTATAGGAAACTTTGCACTCTAGAGAATATACTGATAATTTTATAATTTTTTTTTTTATATATATGTAATGTCTTGAATTAAAGTTTGAAATACAAAAGAAAATGTATCATGCTTCAATTGTGCTCTAAACAGAAGCCTTTCGAACGTGCCCCTGTCATATCAAAGAATCTGCTGTTGATTTTATGTGTCGGGCCTTTCAGCTTGTGTTGTAATAAAACTTCTCAAATGTACTTGTGATATTAGGAGGTGTAAGGTGTTAACTTTGGTCAAAATCGCCTGTTCCACCTTTCACACACACACACACACACACATAGTAAGTTATGAAATATATATTTTATAACTTACTGCCTAGCTCTACATACGTATTAAGCACTGTTGAAGTAAATACTTCAAGTTTACGCATAAATTTATACTTTCGTATATTAATTTATGTGACTTAACAGCAGCCGGAGGGCGTAACGATTAGGAGCGGTTGGGGTTTCAAACCTGGCTTGAAGTAATTGCTATAAGCCACACTTATGAGCTGGTACAGCGGAACATGTCTATGTGAATGACTATATATATATATATATATATATATATATATATATATATATATATATATCAGTTGTGTACTGTTTAAAAAAGTTAAATAATATATATATCTATATATTATTTAATATACAATATATTAAATAATACATATATATAATATATAATATATTAAATTATATATATATATATATATATGTATATAATATAAAGCTGAATGTGTGTGTGTGTGTGTCTGGGCACGAATAGGCTCCTATATGGTTGACGATTAAAAAAAACTGAATGCATATAATGATAGAAGATGTATAGAGACACAGAAATGGGTATGTTTGATCTGGCAGAACAGTGGTTCATTAAAATTGTGGGGTCTGCGTTCGTGCCTGGTCCAAAAAGTATGGAAATAAAAAAATTAAAAATAAAAATAAAAACGTTTACAAGTGTTTTTGATATAGATGCACATAATACTTTGATAAGTATGTTTTAACTTAAATAGGGATGGTATAATAAAATTGTCGGGTCTGCGTTCGCGCCTGGCCTCCATAGAATGGAAATAGGCACAAACTTTAATAAAGATTTTCATATCTATCTGCGTAAAGTATACTTTGATAATTATGTTTCCGTTTGAAGAAATATGGTATAATAAAATTATGGGGTGTTCGTTCGGGCCTGACTATCCATAGAATGGAAATATGGCACAAAGTTTAACAAGTTTTTTTTATATAGATACACAGAATATTGTGATAAGTGTTTCAGTGTGAACAGGTATGGTATGATAAATTATGGGGTTTATTTATTTTATTTTTACTTTCATCATATTTTGCTTTGGTTTTGATATCCCCAAATTCGAAGCTATCTCTTTACAACCCTTCCTTTTCATAACCTATCATACTTCCATAAATCAGAGTCCATTTTCTGTAGGCTTTTTTTGAACCCAATCAACGACGGGTACTTTTGTTACATATATATATATATATATATATATATATATATATAATTGTACAGCTTACTATAAATCATGCCGAAAATAATTACTCAAATACACTCAAAAATACAAAAGAAAAAAAATTAAGCTAATGACATTTAAATTTTTTTTTTTAAAATTAATATCTTTCGCCCTTAAAATCAATCTTAGAATCATGGAGCAATTATTTTGTAGAACATTGGTCATATTCTTAATAACAACAAAAAGAATTTGGATTCATTTTCTTAAAAAAAAAAATCATTCACTGAAGATTAAAAATGCACGCTCTTTAAAATAATGATCCACTTATATGCTGCCAGTCCAAATATAATCTATATATTAATAGGATAGCGTGTGTGTTATTTATTTTGTGTGTCACGCTTACATTCGAGTGACTGTTGTTAAATTGTTATGGATTTCAATTTTTTGTAATAAATAATTTTCATAATAAATTCTTCATAAGTTTTTTTTTTTGGTTTCGATTTTATCTGATGGCACTTAAGTCATCTATTTTTATTCTAAATAATTTTACCAAGAATTTTTCATTTCAGGATCTATTATAGCTGATGGTACTCCAGTAATCTATTTTTTTATCCTATGGGAAAAAGGCATTCAAACCTCAAGGTAAAATTAGGAAATATATTGCAACAAAGGTATGTTGCGACCTTTCGCTTTAGGTAATGTATTACCTTGGTCTTGTAAAAGATTACCAGAAATCAATTCCACAGGAATAACAAGTCAACTCAATACAACAATCTGATCAACTGAAATTGGCGCCAAAAGTCTGCCTGATCGTTCCCAGAAGACCCTATTATATGCTTGCACATCCAATCAGAACGGTCGTACAACACCTATTGCTATAAAATTGGCGGGAATTTCTGGGTTAAACTTTCCATCTCTCCCTAGCCAACAGCCGGTAAGTCCTGTTCTTGTATTTCCAACACACTCCCCCCAGCCAAAATGAAAATCAACTTCCATTTGATTTTTATAGATGTCCAATGCTTTAAATGTTAATCCCCTCTTAAACAACTTCGACAGAATCAGTCATCCTCTTTTGGTGGTGGCCCGCTCATCCCTACACACCCAAAATGGAACCATAAATTGCATTGGTCACAACATATCATCGCCGATCCATCATTAGGAAGGTCACATTCAGGGCAAATCTAAAGTCGTTCGTCATTTTGACCTGGGTCCTCTTCCTCCTGATCGTCTTCTGGTTCCAAGAGTTCCTCATTAACATCCAAGTTTTGTACAGCTTGCAGTTCTAATGGATATTAGTGGATTATAGTGTGATTGTGTACGTTTCCATCACCTGGCATTACTTGATTCGAACGTACCAGTCCATCATCTCCATAGAACAGTTTAATGACTCTTCCTAATGCCCAGAAGGCCTTGCTTTGTTAGGTAATTTGATAGAAACAATGTCTCCAACTTGGATATTATTGCTGGTCGAAGTATTCAGTTGTAGATGTTGCTCTCTAAGAGAAAGCAGGTAGTCCTCCTTCCAAATTCTCTTAAATTCCTTTAGTAGCCTATCTATTTTTAATAGAAGCTATCAATCTTTGTTTGGTAGGTACTTCGAATTCATTAATATCGGTGTTTTCCAAACGCACCAGAAAGTTGGGATTCAAGTCTGGGTGAAGGAAGTGATTAGGTGTAATTACCTCCCAGGCGGATTGGTCAGAGCTTATAGAAGTGAGAGGTCTATCGTTTACTGCACGTTGTATGTCTGAGACCGTGGTAAGAAGTTCAGTCTGAGAGCACACTCCTCTCCTTATAGACTTATAAAGGCATTTCTACAACGTCTTAATCAGCCTTTCCCACACCTCCATACCAAGGAGAATGTAGTGGTATCCTCACATGTTTTAAATTGTAAATCTTTTATTTATTTTGCAACTCTTCTGCAGTGAGTGGCTGTTGATGTAGGTTTCCTCCTGCAACGAACGACTTAGCATTATCGCTATATAAATGTGATGGTAAACCCCGCATATTGGCAAATCTGGTAAATGCCAGAACAAAGGAACGGTTTGTCATGTCCTCTAGCAATTCCAGATGCATTGCTCTTATCTCCATACATGTAAAAATATGTAAACTTTAGACTAAGATTGTCAACCCACAGATGCCCAGTGTAATCCATACCAGTGTGCAAAAATGGTCCGACTAGATTGACTCGAAACTTGGGTAAATTCGTAAATTTTGGATAAGTGAAAAGGATAGCATTAAACTTGCGACACAGTCTGCATTCATTTAAGATTTTTTTGACTGCTTGCCTTCCTTGAGGGATCCAAAATCCAGCCAAGCGGGTCCCACTTAGAGTAGTGGGTCCTCCAAGATGACTTCTTCATGTGTGTCCTTTATGCTCAGAGCTGTCAATCGATGATTCTTTCCCAAAATCAACGGATTCAATACTTCGTATTTGTGTGTGAGATTTCTTCCCATCCTCTCCCTTGAACGAATCAATCCGGCTTCATCCAAAAATAAGTTCAATTGCCCTACTCTGGCAGGAATCGATTTTCCTTCGGGACAGCGCAAGAAATGCAGTTCCAAAGGGAATGCTTGCTCCTGCATTGATTTAAACAATTTGTTGCTAACTGTAAAATCCTGTAGTTTGCCTCTAATTTTGTAGACAAATTCATATACCGTGGCCATTACACCCAATAGTTTTTTGTAGTTAGAAAATCTATTCAAACAAATGATAGATTCATTGTTCCCACCCTCTAGAGTACAAAAGAGACCCGCGCGAAGCACTCGTTAGTTATCAGCACTTAAACAGCCAAGGTCACTGTTTGGCCAGGAAATGGTCTTGTCTGCCAGCCAGACCGGCCCGGAATACCAAAAGGAAAAATTTTCTGTAAACTTGGTTGTTATTAATCCCCTGATTATCAAGTCTGCTGGGTTCTTTTTCGAGGGGACATATTTGTAATTTATAGAGTAAATTATGGTTTTTCTTAATCAGTTCCTCCATATACATGATATCCTGGTGAATTTTCCTTGTGCTGGGCTTGAAATAGGGAGAAAGTCGCAACAAGTTGCCCTGTTACGACCTCTAAGGTCTCAAGAAGCAAAAAAGAAAAAAGGAGTCTTGAAATAAATATATTTCCTTTTTCTAGAATACAAGCCCCTAGGAAAATGCCTTAAAGATATCCTCACATTTAAACCCCCGCTAGTCTCGCTTACCAGCCGACGGAAGATATCCCCTGCTAGTCTTGCTTACTAGTCGACGGAAGATATCCCCCTCCCGCCTAAGCACACCGAATTTAATTTTAAATTCCTCCTTAAAAACGACTACTTCCTACATACAGGGCGACCGAATTGCATTCTAAGTTCTTTTAAAAGCGACGATATTTTTTTTTTTAAACAAAAGCGTTCGACTCGAATCGTAGATTCATAAATAATTTGTTTATAAACGACTGCTTTTTTTTTCTCAAAAGACCACGGAATTTCACTGCAGAGTCCACATTTAAAACGACCACTTTTTAATACATATAAGTTGATCGAATCGTATAAAGCTCCTTTAAAACGACTTTTTTCAAAACGAATTCGACTCGAATTGTCCTTTTATAAAAGAACTCCTTCGTTTAAAAGCTACGATTCTTTTATCAGCACAACAGGATTTCATTTTAAATTCCGCATTGAAAACGACTTGCAGGTGCACATAAAAAAATATCCCAAAGTCCGAGTTTCGAACCCGTGTTTAACTTCATAGCATAAAAATTTTCACGACGACAATTAAAAAGGACAATCCAACGAATCCCTGCAAGAAGTCACAGAAGGTTCTCTTCGAACCTGCAGGCTTTTTAACTCGATATTAAGGGTCCTTCCAGGAAAGAGATACACGCTGGCAGGCATTCAGCCCAGGAAGATGCCATCACAGAAATTAATTCAATCCGGTATAGAAATTACCGACGGCAACCTGTTGCAAAATGTGGCGAATTTTCCTGGTGCTGGGCTTGAAACAGGGAGAAAGTTGCAACAGGTTGTCCTGTTGCGACCTCTAAGGTTTGGAAGCACTAATGTGCGTCTAACCTCTCCTACTGCCCGAATTCCAATGCCTAAAAAAAGCAAACACACCCACTATGCGGTATTCTGCCGCTTTAAATACGAAGCAGGGGGGGCATAACGTAAAATTACGTTCACGCGTGAATCACGCATGCCTAAGAATTAGAAGAGGGCACAGCAGACACCCAAAGAGGCAGACGCTTACATAATTTCTCACAATACATACAGTTTTTCAAGAATTGTTTATAAGTTTTGTTTTCGGTATTGATTATAGCTAAAGAAACTCAAATATATATATATATATATATATATATATATATATATATATATATTTTATTCATACGTTTTGATTACGGTTTCGATTCAAGTTGATGCACCCAAGTCATATGTATATATATTTTTTATTTTTGAAATCGCAACTTTATAATATATAAAAATTGATAGAACATTTACACTATAACAATATAACAAAATCTGCAAGAATTAAAATATCATATTTAAACGTACTTTATGGCCGGACTATGACGGGGCGTCCTTGCTGGCTTAGATAAATACTTTTGCAGTTTTAACAAAGAGCTACAATAATATCAGAACGTCTCCATTGACGCTGAACATCTACAGAATGCAAACATCAATATA
Organism: Euprymna scolopes; assembly: GCF_053919585.1. Lineage (NCBI taxonomy): Eukaryota > Metazoa > Mollusca > Cephalopoda > Sepiida > Sepiolidae > Euprymna > Euprymna scolopes. The sequence goes on along the minus strand of NC_136482.1, from coordinate 151,997,589 downwards.
TTTCATATGAATGAGTCCCCCGTGGAATTTGCACAGGTCTCGCTAGTATAGAGAATTACATGATAAATATCCCGGTTTCAATCAAAGACTCACTTTTTTTTGAAAATCTGTTATTTATAAGGAATGCATTTCTTATTTAAACTTACAAAATCCTCACTACTTATGTCTACCACGTTATAATCACATTGACTAATGTATACCTATTGACCCTTATCCTCGAGTGGCCTCCGAACCTTGATAAGTGGTATTTCCTATATAAAAAAAATAACAAAGAAAAAGAGTAAAGTACTAACACTAATGCAGTCAACCGTTTTCGTAGAACAACCCGTTTTTCTGTGGATGTAGCGGCGGCACATTTCGGCAGCTTGTGTAAACCGCTGGAATATGCTGAGCACCTATCAAATTTTAAAAGGGTAGAAAACATTTATTGTATAGTAATTTCAATGAAGATAAAAATAAATACAATAAGAAATCAACTTACAGTAAGTAAAAAAAAAGTTTCATAAATAAATATTTTTAAAAGTAGAGCAACAAATTAACACTAGTTTTAGTATTTTTTAAATAGTAATGTTACTGTTTTTCAAGGAATTATTTGTTGGGGTGAGGTATGAAAAACATGAAAAATATTTACTGTCTAATTAGTTCTATTTTACTTATGGTAGGTTAATGTTTTTTTTTGGTCCCCCGACAAAAGAAGGGTGAACCTGTAAATTTACCATTGTCCGTTCTTCCGTTCGTCTGTCCGCACTTTTCTCAATAAATACGCCTTGGAATTTTTGGAAATTTTGCGCAAACATTAAACATTATATGAGTAAAAATGTAACAGAACAGATTTCCTGGGAAAACTCCCCCACCCCTAAGGGTGCCTTTCGGGTTAAAATGGCTAAAATTGACACTTTTATGCTTATTAAAAAAATTGATGCCTTGAATTTTTATAAAACTTTCTGGAAAGTTGTGACTAACTGATTTCTATATAAAATTTTGTTGGTTCCCTGACAAAAGGAGGGTGGACCTGTAAATTTACCCTTGTTTATTTTTCAGATTTTGATTATCTGTGGGGGATTTCTATGGAAACACTCTTTGCAAATGTGTGCAAATTTCAAACAGTTACAACGTCATGGGACTACAAGTATTTCCGATTAGTTTCCTTTCCTGGTAAAATGAAAGAACGTTTAGTGCTTGTTAAGAAAGTCTCGACAGATTGATAAAAAAATGTCGTTTTAATCAAAATCAACATAACCTACTTAATTGTCATGCCGAAAATAGTAATATATCCAAAAACTGCAAAAATTCATCGAGAAGAAAGTTATTTATAGTTAAAAAATAATTTTTACAGAAAATTGGGTAAAATTGCATTTTTCTTAAATGTTATGAAGTAGACGATAAAGAGTTCACAGACGGAGGAAATAACTCGGTAAACGTATTTTACATTACATTTTAAAGGCGACTAAGATTTTAGCCGGTAGCGATAGACTTTATTTTACTAAAAACACAATGGCGGTTATTTTTTATTAATTGAAATTGACTGAGATGAGTATTATTTATTAATTTTATTTATTGCTGATTTTTATCCTTATCTTTGAAGGTGAGGATAATAGTCCGCAATAAATAAAATTAAAAATGGCGGTTGTTCTACGCAATGAATTGTCGTAATTTTTAGATGTATAAAATATTCGACATGACAGTACGTAATATTGATTTTGCTTTAAACGAAATATTTAAAAAATCGATCTATTGACTCCATCACAAGCAATGAACGTTTTTTTTCGGCGATGGTAGTATAGTTTTTCACACCCGTTAGATCTATCGGGGCGGCTTTACTAAAAGCGGCATTGACGGAATAACGGGCCGTTCTCTGCATAAGTATTGCTGTTTTATTATGTTATTGCATTTTTTTTTATTAATTATTTATTTATTTTTTTTAGAAAGGCGTCACCACTTATCGGTGTTGAATAGTATTCTGGGCAACGCCGGGAAAATTTGCGTTTTGTTGAATAGTATTCTGGGCAACCCCGGGAATATTTGCATGTTGTTGAATAGTATTCTGGGCAACGCCGGGAATATTTGCGTGTTGTTGAGTTGTATTCTGGGCAACGCCGGAATTACTGCTGGTTGTGCACACACTCACATGGACTCACAAATATTGTGGAACTCTTCAAACCAACAAATGCCATCAAAAGTCATAATTGCAAGAAGTGAACATAAGCTTTGAAATCAACATTCTTCAACTGACAAGTTTTAAAAGCAGCCATATTGAAATTTAGCCTTGAACGAATTTAATAAGGGCCAGTGGAATGCGGCATGGAGAAACGAAATTCCTATCTAAAGTTTTTTTTTTGTAAATAAAAACAAATGCCAACCAAGGAAAAAAAAGTCAGTTAGAAAGGAAAGGGCATCAAGACGACCAGTTGTCATTTTGTGTCGCCCACAACACTCCACCACACCCCATCTCTCTATCTCTGTCTGTCTGTCTCTCTCTGTTTCTCTCTCTCTCTCTTCTCTCCATAGCACGCTGAGAAAGAATTGAACAGAAAATAAATTGTCATGCCTTTTGTATAAGCTTACGTCAAGTGGTTTTTGTGAAACAACTAATTGTCGTCAAGAACTTGAAACTCTATTTAACAAATTAAATAGACAACGCGGTTAAAAAATAAAGAACTACAGTATAACATAATATCAAGACCCGAAAGCCACTAGAGGATAAGGGTTAATGAGTATACAGTAGTCAATGGGAAAATGTCTTAGTAATCGTTAATAGTGGGAATTGGGTAAATTGGATTACGTAAGCGGATGGCTCATCAAGAACTTGTTCATGTTAGACTTGAAAACGATCATTTGTAGTCAGTTAGAAAGCAGGCAAACGGAACAGAGTTCCACAGGCGTGCAGTTTTACGTTAAAGTTTAGGTACATAAAGAGTGGGGGAAATTATTGATAATGGTTTCAGCTGGACGTGTGTTTTTCGTGAACATCAGGACAGGGGGAACCATAGATTGCTCGTCTGAGCTCCAATCCATGCCACCTCGCCAATCTTTCACGAGAAACACTCGTCTAACGGAAAACACTACCAATAATTTCCCCCACTCTTTATCTGTGTCTAAACCTAAACGTAGATTCCATGAACAAAGTTCCTTCTTAGAACTGCACACCTGTGGAACTCTCTCCCATTTGCTTGCTTTCCAGCTGACTATAATATTGTCGTCTTCAAGTCCAACGTAAACAAGTTCTTGAGCAGCCGTTCCCCTTAAGTGAGCCCATTCACCAAATTTCCACAACTAACAATTATCACGACATTGTCCCATTGACCGCTGTACACTAATTAACCTTTATCCTCGAGTTGCCTTTAGGCCTTGATAAATGGTGACTCCATTGTCAAAACAAAAAAGATGACACGGCAAACAATTTCGAATGAATAAAAAGAAAAATTATAAATGAACTAGAGAACAAAAGAAGAGAATTGATCAGCTGGTTTCTCAACACGTCAATCAATTGGTTTTATTAATAAACTTATAACTAATCAAGTTGATCTAATGGGTCTATAATATAATTGCTAGTTAATTTCAATCATTAACATTGTTGAACATTAAATAGCATCAAATTAGTTCGCCTAAATCCCTCTTTTGTGATTTATCACACTTACATTTGCAGTTTCTGAAATAAAGTTTTAGCGTTCATGCGATTAAGATCTATTCGAGGTTTAAATACGTTTTCTTTATGTTTGCATCAGACACGGCAGCTGACATACTTTATTTTTAATTGGAATGTTTTCAATGTCCGTTGTATGTGCTTTTAATATGAATTTGGTTTGCACACACGCAGAAAGCGAACTGCTAGTATTAATCTGAGCGTGGATTCTTATATATGTGTCTAAAACGAAGTACTTTAAGTGTGTTTTTCTTTTAATTTTCTCTTTGTTTTTTTCCATTCACCTAAAAACTGTAGGATTGGACTACTATAGTTTGACTGACAACAAGTTGCACAAACGACTCAACACTTCCCCATGCAGATAAATGTCGTATGTATGTGTATCTGTGTGTGTGTGTGTGTGTGTGTGCGCGCGGCGTCTTTAATCAGTGGCACAGCGGTTGTCGTGTTCTGCAAGCTTCCATTAGAATCCTGTCGTCGCCATATTTTTTGTTTTAGTTAAATGCTTTTTCTATGGTCTGTCTTCATTTAATTTTGGCCAGACGTCAATTTCTCTTCATGATTGGAATTTATTTTTATTTTTTCCTCATAAGGCTTCCTTGTTTATATTTTATCTCTACATTCCTTTTCTCATATACCAACTGATTTTCACTGTCTTCCCTCTAAAGAAAAACGATAGCGCAAAATCTTACATTAAAGTTTTTATAAATATTTAAATAGACGTCTAATTCATGGTTCCAGAGTTATCTTTTCTTTTTTGATGCAGTAACCATTTTGATGAGAGAGTTTGGTCTTTTAATAGGTATCTCACGTTTAATTTTAAATAGAATTTTCATGGCTCATCATTTTCGATCCCCACTTTGATTCCAGTTTTCCTTTTCACGGTTCGATTTCAAATGGCATTTTCGGCAATATATCACGCTTAAGTTCGAAGTAGAATCTTGAGCGGTCTGTCGTACTTAATTTATGAATAAGATTTTCTTTGTTCTCTAAAGTTGAATTCCGAACCCACTTTAACATACTGTGTACCAGGCTTTAATTTATAATATAAATCTCAATAGTTGGTTTGTATGTATGTATGTATGTATGTATGTATGTATGTATGCATGCATGTATGTTTGTATATCTGCCAAAAACGTTCGACAGGCGCAACTGATTCTGACGCGATCGTTAGCGTTTTGAAACTCCATGTCTCGGACGACAAATATCGAAAATTGGCCCCAAACATATATTCCTTCACCATTAACTGGACAGTTGTTTACAAGGAGGAGTCAGTTTTTGCGTCGACATTTTCGCAAAGTAATCGTCTCGGTTGGATTAACTACGCTTAATTTCAACGTTTGGGACTTCCGGTCGCGCAATGGAGATATCGGCTAAGACATCACGTTTTTTTTTTAAACCTTCTTCTTCTCAGTCGCCTTACTGGTTCGAACCTGCCTTCCTACTACCACATTTTTTAATACCTCTCTCCACCTAAACTGCCTACTGTTGTTTTGACCCCACCCCCATCTCGCGACTTCCACATTTTTTATAACCCCCCCCGGAGCTCCTTACTACACCACCTACACACACCCGGCCAACACCAGGCACCTCCGGTACTGTTGTTTTGATTTCCCCCTATCCCCGGGATCCCTTATTACACCACTTCCACACACCCGGGCAACGCCGGGCACCCCCGTTAGTTTAGATATAATTTACACTCCGAATTAAACTAGATTTTTCAAACGTGCTAAACGCACAAATTGAATAGATGAAACTTTTTGGACTGCGAATCGATCGGTCTTGCATTAGTTTTAAATTAAACTCGCAAACAAAATGGCCGCTTCTCATATGAGATAACTTCACAGATCCACATATTTTCATTGATGAGTGTAAATACTCGCCTTGTTTACTATTTGTCATTGAAGTAGCATTTTCGGTAATATCTCCCGATCAGGTTTGAAATATAATGTTGTACACTCTATTATGATTAAGTTGAAATGGCATTTTATTTTGGACGGCCATATTGGAGATTAACATATTCCTTTTTCTGCTAGGTTTTACTTTTAATACAATGATATTAGGTTGATAAAAATGTTCTTGCGGTATTTTTAATTTTGATTTAAATGATGTATTTTAAAATAAGTTTTCATTATAATACTATTACTTTATATATCATTTTAAGTGACCTTTCTGCTTTATCTAATTGTTTAAATTACAATCTTTTTAAAACAATTATGTTTTCTTTTCAGAACGTTGAATACAAGTTAGAAAAAAGCAAAATCGCATAATTTTCTGATTTCAGTTCAAGCTAGGCCGAAAACTTGCTGAAACAGCTAGCGATATATCAACGAAGAGTTTTACCCAAGAACCATTACTGAACGCACAGCACAATGTTGGTTGAATAATTTCGTTGCGGCGAAGAGAGTATTGAAGATAATGAGCGTAGTGGTCGGCCATCGAATGTTGACAACGATCAATTAAGAGTCTTAGTCAAAGCCAATCCACGCACAACTGTTCGAGAACTGGCTTCTTATTTAGACATAACAAATATGACGATTTCCAATCACTTGAAAGAGATCGAAAAGACAAAAACGATTTGATAAGTGTGTGCCTCACGGATTAGACAACGACCAAAAGAAACGCCGTTATGAAGTGCCACGTTCCCTTCTTTTAAGCAACAAGAACGACGTGTTTCTCGACCAGGTTTTGACTTGCGATGAAAAGTGGGTTCTTTACAACAATCGGCAACACTCAACTCAATGGTTAAACGCCGACGAAGCTCCACGACACTTTCTGAAGGCAGGGTTGCACCAAAAGAAGGTCATGCTGACTGTTTGGTGGTCTGCGACCAGTTTCATCCATTACAGTTTTTTGAATGCAGGCGAAACCATTACGGCGAAGAAGTACTGTCAACAAATAAATGAAATGCAGCAGAAACTTCGACAACACATGGTATTATTCAACAGAAAAGACCAAATTCTCCCCCACGACAATCCCTAACAGCATGTTGCTTAACCAACTCTGCAGAAGTTGAACAAACTGGGCTACGAAACTCTGCCCCATCCGACATACTTTCCAGACGTCTCACCTACCGACTTCCACCTTTTCAAGCATCTTAGCAACATTCTGCGTTAGAAATGCTTCAAAAACATAAGCGATATCAAAAACACCTTCAGCGAATTCATCGCCACCAGAACGCAAGATTTTTATGTTACTGGCATAAACACACTTGTTTTGCGTTGAAAAAAGTGTGTTGATTCTGACGGTGCTTATTTAGATCTATAAATTCTGGTTTGATCCGAAATATGTTCATTTGAATTTAATAGTGAAAAACCACAAGAACTTTCCTGTCAACCTGATATTTGATAAGTAATGCTTAGGTTTAAATAAAGTTGTCATCGCTAAATACACAGATTGACTGACAAAAACTCACGAATATTTTTATATATTGATAAAAATTTACTTCGATTATTATTTCTGTCACTTAATTCAAAATCTATAGATTTCTTCTCTCTATCTTTCGTTCTCTCTCTCTCTCTCTCTCTCTCCATATATATATTTTCTTAATCTGTCTGTCTTTCTGTCCGTTCCACCTATTCTCGGGAACTATCATGCCAATCTTGCATAAATTTTGTAGGGACGTTTGTTATTATAAGGTGCAGCGAACTCAGTCTTATGGTATCATCCGATGCACAGATGGAAAATAATATGAATAGTATTTAATGCAAAAATGCGCACAAATTTAACCATATTCAATAATCAATTTAGCATAAAAATTCTAAAACGTCAAAGAAAATAAACAAATAAAAATATTTATTTATTTATTTATTTATTAAAGATACCATGTTAAAATGAATAGACACTTACCTTTTGCTACAGTTGTGCCAGCCCCGATGTTGGCATACACTATATAACAGTTCATTAGTTATAATTCTGCACAATTGGGCCTTTTCTAAAATTTCATAGCCACATATAGGACATTTCTTATTAACACAGTGGGTATTCATTATATATATATATATATATATATATATATATATATATATATATATATATATATATATATATATATATATATATATCAAACGGACTTTATCTGCATTTTAGATTAAAACATAATTTGAGGGATTATACACACACACACACACACACACACACACACACACACACACATATATATATATATATATATATATATATATATATATATATATATATATATATATATTATTCCAGGTTCAAAGTTTCCAAAAGAAAAAAAATTGAATTTAACTAGGTTGTTGATAGTGACCAATAAAAAGAGCAAAATATTATTTTATCTAATTTAGGTAATGCACTTGTTATGTTAAGTTGTATAACAGTGTTAACTTTAGTAAAAATCGGACTTCCTTCTTTAATCGGAGCTTTTTCGATTATCGATTTTCGATAGATATCATACGCTTCTCGATACATAACATACGTAAGAACACCCCCAGACACATCAACTACCTTCATGCGGAATTTAAAAAAAAAATAGGCCCAGCAGTTCTTGAGTCGATAGGGAAACGTATAGACAAAGTTCCTTATATATATATATATATATATATATATATATATATATATATATATATATATATATATATGTGTGTGTGTGTGTGTTTGTTCACTGTTTGCGGGAAAGAATTTCAATCAAATATAAGATCTTAATATTTATTTATTTATTTATAACTTTACAGAAGGTCAGAAAAACATTGAAATTGACGGCACGTATTCTTTTCTGACCTTCTATACAGTTTTAAATATATATATATATTTATATATATATATATATATATATATATATATTATGAAAAAAAGGATGTAATGTTTACCTGATATACGCAAAGGTAAACCTCAATCTAATATAAGTATTTATATATATAGATAATTTAATCCTAACCGAACCGATTAAAACAGCTCAATACTCAATAGAGAGTAGAGCTTATAAGAGAAAGAAAATTAAAACTTGGAGTATTCAGTCGAACAATAGATTTTGATTGTAAAGTTCAACTTACAGTTTTGATTTTTTTCTCTTACACACACACACACACACACACACACACACACACACACACACACACACACACACATATATATATATTGATTTTTGGTCCGTGTCAATCTCTGCGTGTGTATACATCAATCTAATCTCGGTTGTTTTATCACTATTTTAGATGACATCGTCTTTAGAGTGATTTCCCTCCCATTCAGATAACTTAAGTCAGTGATGGCGCAATCTTATTCCCACTTAAAATTATGCACATACAAAACCCGTCTTTCCCTCTCGGTCTAGGGGCACGTGTGTAACACATCAATTTCTCGGGCCACGTTTTTCTTTTTTATAATCTTTTTCTTTCCTTCTTCCTCGCCGTGACGTCATCTAGCACAAGGCTTGGTCATTTGCATGTTGGCTGTCGTATATATGCGTTAGTAATTTCATCCTTTAGTTGGTCTAGATGGTGAGGATTATTTGCATAAACTTTTTGTTTTAAAGTCCCCCAAAGATAAAATTCACAGGATGACAAGTCCGGGGAACGTGGTGGCCATAATCCTTTGTATCTTATTCTCTCTTCTGTAAACATATGAACTTATGTCAATGAGCTGTGAGATGCGTGGCATGTAGCGCTATTTTGTTGGAAAAAGAATTGCATTTTTTGTGGTGTCAGTTTGAGAAAGATTAGTTGGTTGGACTACTTTTAAGTGGGCCACCCTGTACATTCCTCTCATTGTTTCCTGATCTCGATTCTTCGATCAGCATGTACGGTTGATGTCATCGCCAGCAATCCGATTTGCATCTGGTTTTGCCTGGATCCGATATTTTCCGGCGTTGTCCGCCACCTATGCAATATCATGAACGGTTTATTTTAAACCTCAGCGGCCAATTACGAAGTTCGGCAAAAATTCACCTTCGTCGCTAACGTCTCAATACAATGATTTACTTCCTTTCCTACCTATTTCCCAATCCCGTTTCCGTTCTGCATTGTTTTCATCAAAATATATTTATTAACCATGATTTGTAGATATATTACATTTGCACAATTATATAAGTCTTGTTTACAAAATCTAATAAATTATCATTTCCGCCGTTAGTTAATTCACATCGTCAACATTTCTTTAAACAGTTGCATTAAAACAAATTAACAAAATACTTTTTTCTTGATCTCTATTTACGAATGGTGTGTGAATTTGACATTTAACCGTTTAAGATCTATTCTCTTTTCATCATTAATTTTTATTCAAGCGCCTCACACTAGACAATAGTACAGATGTACTGTTACATATAATTTAAGTGAGCTTTTCAAATTAGAGCTATAAAAACTAACTAAACTATAAAAAGAATTATTAATGTTTTCATGCGCCACATTCTTGGTATTTTGTAAGAAACTACATTACAGCCATCATGGAGCGCCCTTTCTATGAGAAATCACTTTAAATTTTATCCTGTATGATAATTGCACATGTACGATGAGCGTTTGTTTTTGCGTGGATTTATGATCTTTTAAATCACCGCATTTCAGGTGAAAACATTAGCACGTACTTACGTGTCATGTCGAAATTAGTACAAATTCCAAAAATTACGAAAAATGATCCAGTAGAAAATTAATTAAAATTAAAAATAGGATTTATCGGATTAGCGGTTTTATTGCAAATTTTGATGTGTAAAAACGAATTCACTATGGCAAACTGAGTTATCTCCCTTGAGTTAATTGACTCAACTCAAGGTTTCGCTGTTCTTAAACACAACGTAATTATGGATTTTGTTTGGTGAAAAATACATCCAGCACTTCTACTGTATAATTTTTCGTAATTTTTGGAATTTATACTAATTTCGACATGACACGTACGTATGTAATCATGCGTTGATTTAAAAGACCTCTAATTTACACAAGCATCAGTTTTTATAAATGTGTGTAAAGTGCAGTTATAATTTTACAAATGTTAATTTCAAACTTGGGTTTCATCGTTAATTTCGATACAAAATAGAGACTTCTCCTCAATCTACAGTGCTAACAACAACAGACTTTACGCAGCTTACTTTACACAGGCCTGAAACAAAATTATTAATTCAAAAAGCATTTTTAATCAGACAGCCAAATTTAACCGCCCCGTCAAACAAAAAGATCACCGATTTTATATATTTAACCAACTTTCATTTCAGTAGATTTTATTCGCGAATATGGTTCTATTCAGTTATTTCTTTGTATTATACTAGCCTGGGTGCCCGGCGTTGTTCGGATGTTTGGAGGTGTTTGTTGAGCAAAAAAAAAAAAAAAAAAAAAGAAAAAAAGTGATAGTAGACAGGCAGGGTTCAAACCCGTACCGCTAAGGAGAAAAAGAACGTGACGTCTTTGCTGTAGATTTTATTCGTGAATATGGTTCTATTTAGTTGTTTCTTTCTATTTTTATTACTTTCGATTCTGATCGCTTTATCTACTTTAAGCTGATTATTCATGGCACTTTTCTTATCTTTCTAGGGACTCGAGTTTTTGACAGTCGAGAGAAAGCATATTAAGAGTTGGTGTTGCGAATTACGGTTTAAGTTAAGAAAAGCTGGTACTAATTGCGGAGTTGGTGATAAGGAGTTCGGAAACTGGTTTTCATTAGAATACCAGCCGTGGCAATAGTGCAACAAGAGTAGTATATAAAATAAAGATTCAAATTCGTAACGCTAATGGCGTCTTTTTTTTAAATAGGTAAAAAAAAAGAAAACGTCACAAAAAAGCGTTAACATGCAGACACCGTCGCAAAAGAGACAAAAAAAAAAGAATAGGAAAGAAATTAAACTCGCTGTTTCAGATTTTAACAAAAAAAACTTTATTCCTTCTTCTCCCACCACGCGTAACTTCTCGTCTCGGCTATGACGTCACTCACGTATCTCTAACGTGATCGTGTTCCTTGGCCTGTGCACACGTTCTTAATGTTTTCTTTTTCCTTGCCGTGCCGTCACTTCGCACACGGCTCGGCCATACAGCTGCGATACGCGCACCCGCGCACTGTTACAAGCAGGACATTAGGAGTATGAATACTTACCGTAGTAAATGGTATTATAAGGCGAAGCGAATGTTCATGATAGCGAGTAAAACATACAACATCTCTGTCATTAGGTAATTTCGCAGATCAGCAAGTTTACTTTTCATAAATAGGTGCTTCTAGGGTGTGTAGTTATTTTCGTTCGCATTTAATCTGCGTGGATATTTCGTTTTAATGTACCAGTTATCTTCTCTTTCTTTTTTTTTTTTTTTTGCTTATACGCATATGCCAGTATGTTTTTTTTTTTAATGTAAATATCTATGTATGCGTTTTTGACAATTTTATTGCCTTAAACCATGTACGTATGGCAATCTTCTGAATTGACGTCATCGACAATATCCATTTTTCGCGTTATGGGCGCGCGTCTAAATTTGACAAAACTCGAGATTTAAAGTGTAATCTATTGAAGCAAAAATAGCACCCCCTGAGTTGTGCGAGGTTAAATCTTTTTAGGTTATCGCAGCATGAACGGCAGTCTAAATTTAAAATGGCACGAGTAAACCTATTGTTCAATTCTATATAGCTGTAAAAGCAACGTTTTCAGCGTGTCAAACATGTGCTAATAAGATACATGCGCATCGCGAATTCAAAGGGAATAAATGTTAGATATGGATGCACCTGGCATATAAAAAAATCATAATTGGTCTAGTGAGATTACATGTCAGAAACCAAATAATATTTGAAATAGTGTTAATTAAATTAATATATTCGTAAGGTCGTAGCAGGCACAAAACTGTCTTGGTTTTGTGTTCCTATGGCCTCTTAGAAATATCACAATCACATCATACATAAATAAAATCCCCATTAATACAACACTAAACAGAAGTAAATAAATTATTATTTTATTTATTACTCCATAAGTCATTTATTACTCCATAAGTTTAGTTTTATGATATTACTAGCTGAAGTACCCGGCGTTGCCAGGTTGTATTTGATATATTTGAATGTTTCGTCCTCATACATAAGTATCTGGTTTCCGGCAAAAAAAAAATAATTGTCAAAAAATATCTATAAGTAAATTTAAAAGAAAAATTTTATTTTCCAAGTCTGTAAATAAATATTTTTATTCCGTCTCCTGTAAAATATGTTTAAATATATTTAAAATCATGCAGATATTCGCATTTATTAATACAACGTCATGATGGCAAAAGTTTGAAAAAAGAAGACTTACTGCCATCAGCTAGAATCGAAACCAAAACATTTCTTGTTCCAGCCGCGTTCTCTACCTATGTTGGCATTTTTGTAAAATAGCATAAAGAAAATGTGATACTGTGTAACCCGGATGTAAGATTTCGTCTCTGGTCATTAAGTTTTCTTATATCCGGGTTACACTTATATCCTGTTTTTTTTTTTTTTTAAATATTTGTGTTACATTGTACATGAACACAGGCTCTAATTGGGGAGCAGAAAAAATCTCTCTTATATAAGTTTTTCTTATATCCGGATCTCTTATATCCGGGTTACAATGTATACCATTTCGTTGGACTCCACCTCATCCTCTTCACAAACAGAGGTGTGGGGGGGCGATTCTGAAAATGAGTGTAATATGCCAATTGGTATTCTCGATGTACGGGTAACTTTGAATCATTTCAAATATTACCTTTCCATCAAATCGTAAATGATTTAGCATTGTACAATTTTCTTGGTAGACTTAAATTTTGTTGTTAACCTTAGTTTTCCCAACCAGTATACCAGCAAAAACATTTGCCTCGTTGGAGAAAGTTAACGAGCTAGTGGCGCAGATTGCTGAAAAAATCTTTCACTTGGTGATACAAGCACCCAAAATTGAAATTTCTCAGGTTTGCTTCTACAACCATCTTGAAAACTGGCAGCCATATTGAATTTTCTGATAGCTTACGTTCTTTTCTGAAAATGTATGTTCTGAACGCCATTTGTGCCAATTTTGGTGCTTGTATCACTATTTGAAAGATTCTGAAATAACCTGCCCCGCTAAGGTGCTCGAAAGACTAAAAATCCGGCATCCTATCGAAAGTTTTAATTCAGTACAGGAGCATTCCATACAATACAAAAGGAAGTCAAAATAATTCCGCGTTTGCGTCGACTTTTCTACTGGTTTGAATCAAGAACTCACAGGAGAGACCACGTGACGGCTACCAATATGTATAGTAGAAAAATAAAGAATAATGGTATTAAGAATTCGAACCTTGCACTCTAGGCTAGCAGTTCAAAACCTATTCACATCACACATCGTCATGTACTTGCCTCTAACCTTCTATAATATACTTCGCGGTACCGGTTCGAGCCTGCCTGCCTACTACCACTTTTTTTGTTTTTTGCTCAACACACACCTCCAAACACCCGGGCAACGCCGGGCACCCAGCTAGTCTCATATAAATCTGGAATCGTTTGGTAAAAACTATTTTTAAGTCGTCATCTTAGATTACAAATTGTTGGAATATGCCTGGAGCCTTAAAGGCATAGCGACTAAAAAAAATAAAATTTATATTAATTTTAACCTAATTAGCTGTTAATTTATTTTTAATTTTCAATGACTACGATAAAATATCAATAAAAATTAATAACAGAAATAAAAGATAGAAATCATCATTCGCTGATTTTTCGTTGCAATGAGACAGTTAATTGCATTTGAGTTTAATTAAATACGGACTGATTAATGTGTTTATTGGAAAAAGGAAAAACAGTTTTATTACGGTCACTCACCTTTCGGAGTCTTACAATATCGTATCATTAGATCGATAATAAATTTGCCTAGATACAATTCAGTAATTTACTAAGGAAATTAAAGTTCAGGCTGTAACATTAAATTTGTCGCCCTACATGAAAACAACAATATTACAGCTTTATTTTAAAATTTGTAATGAAATAATCAATTCAAATAACTTGATCATATAGTTGGTTGTTTGTTTTTGTTTTACGGCATATCAACCTTTTTCAGGTTATTTAATGCCGAATCCAAAGATTTTGAAGAAAAATGTTTTTATGTTTGTTGTTTTCAAGTCAGTTTCTATTTAACCCATAGTTGGGACCCTAACAGGTACTACCACTCTGGGTCAGAGTGGACCTGAGAGCAATGACAATTAAAGAATGGCTCCACACTCCCCAAAGCCCGCAAGCTGGGGCCTCACCACTGGATATAGTTTAAGGTCATATTTTAATGTTATGACCCTTTTAGGCCGTGATTATAGCGTAGTATCTGTTAACTGTGGCAAGCGGGGTCAAGGTCAAAACATTATTATTATTGTTATTGTATTATTATTAATTGATTTGAGCGGAGTATGGTCGCTGGATCAGTTATTATGATTAGAAGAATAAACAAATAAACTGGGGAAGAAATGATTGACGTGTGAATCGCAAAAGGAATGCGAAAATAGAAAATAGATGTAAACATTCTTTTGGATTTGGATAAACAAATAACTAGATGGAAACATTAGGTTGGTCTGAGACACGTAATTAGGTGACGTAAGAGAACACATGATGTAGTTAGTTTTGGAGAGATTCAGAAAGTTGAGATTAGACAGACGTCTAAATAGGGGTGGACAGACAGTTAGGAGCGGGCTGTAAGAATAGAAAATGTAGACGAACTGCAGATCCTGTTAAAACCATTTGAGACAACTGTAATAAATTTATATTATAAAAATATAAAGAGTTGTTTTACGGTTTCACAAGAAGAACAGATGTCTTAATTGGATAGTGCTGATGGTTTCATGATTCGTTACGGAGCAGCGGGAAGATAGAACTCTTCAAGAAAAAAGATAGGAAGCTTATATTATTCTTCTTATATATGAATTGAAAAAATATCCTGTGTGCCAACATGACTCAGTTTACACGTCAATAGCATATCCTCCTGTCTAAACAACATACGTACGATTTATACGTTTATTATCTGTCTGTTAAAAGAACAATATCTTACATCCATTATATAACACACGACACGTTTTAATATATAATATCTGTTAATATAATAACAATATACAACAATATCCAGGACCTTGATCATCTAGTAGAGCTGATATCTATTCAATGTAGCTGCCATCAGCGCCTCAATCACTGCCTCAGTACGGATCCGGAACTGGGATCATGCCTTTTCCAAAAGCACCGGCGGGAGCTCGGCAAATAATCGGCAGGTGGCGGTGATAGGCTGGCTTTGGTGTTGTGGGAGGTCATGTTAGTGATATTCTCGACGTATGGCGAAACGAAGTAATCTAGCGGGTTCAGGTCGGGGGAGGATGGGAGCCAATGAGAGAAGGGTAAAAAGTCGTAGCACTTCTTTTGAAGCCAAGCCTGGGTTTCTTTAGACTTGTGGGACAGTGCCGAGTCTTACTGCCACACCCAAAGTCTGCTAGCGGCCGCCTAATTGCACGAGGGGATCACCATACACTTCAGCACATTCAGATACACTTTTGTGAGGGGGCATGATGTGGCCCGCACTTGAAACAACACCAAAGACCATAACCGTGACCGGAAACATCGTTGAGCTGTGCCCTCAAGCGTTCAACCGTCCAGATTTGCATATTGAGAGTGCTAGCAATAGTCCTGTTGTCATAACTTGGATTGGTAGAGAGCATTAGTTGTACAGCAGCACATCTCCGATCTCACTCGTTGAACATTGTTTCACTTTCAGACATGATAGTAGGCTTCTATCACTCTTGAGATTTGTACACAACTAGCGAACTTGTAGATGCTCCACCCCCCCAAAAAAAAGAAAAAAAAAGATAACCCGTTTTCATCAAATAGAGATGGAATCATGTTTTGGAGGGCGAGAATTTTTTCGTTCCACCTTGTATGACGTATATATATATATATATATATATATATATATATATATATATATATATATATATATATATATATATTTCCATTTGAGGAATGATGTATACATGTTGTATGTGTATTCGTTAACAACTTAAAGATAACATTTCAGCGAAGTAATCTTGTTTATCTTCAAGTCTATTTCTTGCAAAGTAAAACATTTCATTTCGTTAACGTAAATAGGTTTAAGAGCGATAATCAAAAGTGAGCAGGCAACGACCGGATTTTCAAAATAGGAAATGCTCGTTAAGCGACCCGCCCAACAGGGTCTGATAACAAAAACTATCTAATTTTAGCTGGCGTAGAGAAATAATCGTTTGGTCTCCTTGATAACAGAATTTAGACTCAACTAACAAGGAAATGACCGACCCTCATTTTAAAAGTTTGTAATTACCTCCTACCACCTCACTCCAATTTTTGCCCCAAAATCTCAGTTGCTCACAAGACGTAAGTATAACTCACAACTTCATTTTTTTTCACATTTTTTTAAAATAAAAGCTTGAAGTTTGTATATATATATATATATATATATATATATATATATATATATATATATATATATAAAAGGGCTTTTTTATATGAATATCAATGCACAAAGAAATTACAGGAGTGTATATATATATATATATAATCCTATATTTTTTGTGTATAGATATTCATATTAAAAGCCCTTTTTTCTGTTTATTTAAAAAGAAAATAACTTTGTATATGGGGATAGTTGAATTGCATTCATTTGCAAAAGATCTAGCTAATTTTCTTTTATACAATCATTTTAATAATTCACCTATTAATTTTTTTCGATTTTCTCATGGGCTAATCATCTTACTGGTAATTATATTAATGCAGATATTCTACATGATTTATACTTGCGTAATATTTGCATGAAAATCTGATAGTAAAAAAACTCTTTCTATATATATATTTATAGCACAATCACGTCAACAATATATTTACGGCACAACCATGTTGACATACCGGTTCTCGCCAGATCACCGAAGGTAAGCAACATTGAGCCTGGCTTGTATCAAATAGGTGACCATTTGGGAAGGCTAGGCGCTGTATGTACCGCGAACTAAAATACCAGGTTTAAAAACTGGTTTATCCGTCTCTCGAGGGTACATGGAACACTTTTAAGCCGTGATAGGCACCCACAAAAAAATAATGGTGTCACAAAAAATACTCTCGATAGCTCTGGCGAAGTATCTAGTATTCAGCTACCTACAAACTCGTGTAGTGAGTCCAATCTCGGCTACGGCCGCGCTGGATGGATGAATATATATATATATATATATATATATATATATATATATATATATATATATATATATATATATATATATATATATATATATATATATATGCATAGTGATACATAGATAGATTAGTGTAGAAGGGTGTTTTTTTCAGTAAATTACAAATTATGAAGAAAAATCAAAATGGAATTCTTTCAATCAAAACTGAACCCAAAAATAGGGAATATTTTAGCATGCATTTTGTGACTTTAAAATATAAACGAACAGTTATTGGACGAACAGACTTTAATTCAGTTGGATTTAGTATAATAATATCACATAGCTCTGTTTCTGTAGACTGTGTGGCTGATCATAATTAAAGAAAGTAGTGTTGTATAGGGGTATATATTTAAAAATGACGGGTGTTCATATTGGGGCACATATGTAACGATGGTTATGACAATTCTGATGGGAAGGCATTTATTACACCATGACGGCAACTGTGACAATTCTGGGAGGTTTCATATTAATACAGACTGGGACATATATGATGCAAGTTCTTAACAGAGGAGGGGAGGGCACATAATCTTAGAACGGTTGTAAAATGTTCGTTACAAGATGATGATAAAAACACATTTACTTTTTCTGTTGTAAGGAATGACGACACGAGACAACAGTTACAAACATAGTTGGTTGTTTATTCTTCAATCGACCGATCGGTGATGTCAGGAATTCAAACTTTGATTTACATGGTCTCCGCTTCTAAGAGGCTCTCATCTCCAACTGACTATCACCGTGTGTGATATGCCCTGAATATCTGATCCCCATCAACTCTTGACTGACTCTAACTTCGAACCTTCAGATCCTTATATTAAGAAATCTCCTTTGTCTATGACGTCAGAATTGTGTTTTCCAACGTGACTATATCACGTGGATTCACAAATGTTTGTCCAAACACACTTTTGGCAAACAAAAGAATCCTCTAATTATAATTCTAACCTATTTTTATACAATATGTTTGAACTTGCATTGTGCATTCATTTAACTGACATATTTAATATCCAGATTACTAAAAGAATGGACAATCGACTCTTTTTCCGACATAAATAATATTTAACTATTTCAAATAGAATTAACAATGGACTTAACTTCTAACATTCTATTTTCAATTATCTTTAACACTTGAATACAGGGTTCGATTCTACCCTTATCCTTAAATCATTTTCACTTATTTAGTATGTCTTCTTACTTACATGATAAGGGGACAGCCCTTTCATGTAACAGTAATAGGTATATATGGGATTGTACAATTGTTTGTATATCAATTTATTATAACATAGATAAACTTAATATATATATATATATATATATATATATATATATATATATACATATATATATATGTATATGTACTAGCATGAAAACCCTACGCTGTCCGGGATTTAATGACGATTCCATTCTCTCATACATTATCGTCATCGAAATCAGGAAAATCGCCCATTTTTCAATCAAATCAATTGATTCCTGCTCTTGTTAGAGAATCAACGTAATATATCGGGAGAAAGCTTTTCATGCTTCTCGCAGTGATAATTTACAATGCATTGTAGTCTACATTGCACTGTAGAGAAACTATTTTTGATTTTATACAATCATCTCCAAATAATGACTTCACTTAAAGTTTAAAATGCAAAAGTCAAGTATCATGGTTCACTTGTACTCTAACCAGAAAGATTCATTTCAAACGTCCCCCCCCGTCTTATCAAAGAACCAACTGCTGATTTTATTAAATAATTTGTACATAATCGCTTGAATTAAAGTTAAACGTCCAAAAGTCAAGAATTATGGTCCAATTGTTCTCTCAAAGGAAACATTCATTTCAAACGCGCGCTTATCTTATAAAAGAATCTACCATTAATCTATTAGGTTTAGCCTTTCTGTTTCTGGGGTGATAAAAATTCTCAAATGCACTTGTTATGTTAGGTTGAATTAGGCGTTAACTTTGGTCAAAATCGGACTTCCATCTTTAATGGAATTCTTTCTATTATCAATTTTCAATACTTTTCAGACGTTTTCTCATATAAAACCTACGCGAGTAGACTCGCAGACACATCAAGTACCTTCATGTGAAATTAAAAAAAAAATCGGCACTGCCGTGTCGGAGTCCACACAAACACGCAGACAAACTTCCTATTATATATATATATATATATATATATATATATATATATATATATATATATATATATATATATATATAATATTGACAATATATCTATATCTATCTATATATATATATATATAGGTATATATATAATAGAGATTTAGAAGGCTGTCACAATGCGAGGAATGAGATATAGTCGGTGTTGATGAGAGAAGACGAAAACAAGTGGCGATTTACAAATCAATAAGTACACACATATATGTCTATATATACATATATTTATTCAATTGTATTAAGTATAAATGTCTTACTTGTTATGTCTGTGACAATATCCATAATATATTTCGGGAAAAATTCCCCTTTTCAGATGGTGGATGTTACAGTTCTATTCAGAGCATGCCGGGTGGAACGAAAGGAATGGATTAAATGGCTGTGTGGAGTCTTGTAGCAAATTTAAGCAGGGGGGATTTAGATGTATAGCATGTTTTAAGTGATTAGCATATTGTTGAACTTGTTAGATTATTTTCTTTTATTTTTTTGTTCTTTTTTATATGATCTGTATTTTATTTTGTATTTTATTTTGTATATTCTATATTTATTTCGTTGTCTTTTTTTCTGCTGCTGCATATTATTTATTTATTTGTTTGATTTATTTACGTCGTTGCTTTTTCAGTGGAATGACCTAGTCCATGTAGGTCAAGCGTGTAAAGCTCACTAGTTGGCATGGGTTAACTGTTGAAGGAGAAGTGGAGAACGAGGTTGTAAATGAGGAGGGGAGGGCAGGGTGTGTGCGGGATTGGGTGCACTTGACCGACTATTGGAGGGTGTGTGCGGGATTGGCCCACCGTTGGCGTGTTTGGATTAGGGCGTGTGGTTGTTAGGAGGAACATTGGTTTCGGCTTTTCTTTGGATAGTGTTATTTCTCTATTTTATTAAGTGATTATTATTATTATTATTATTATTATTATTATTTATTTATTTATTTATTTACGTATTTTTACTTTTGTCCATGTTTGACAATTAGGAATAGTAGGTTAACGATATTTGTATTTATTGAGAAATCGACGTCTAATGGCTATCGTAATTTATTTATGTAATTGTTTGCTTGTTTATTTAGTTTAAATAAGTTTCCTTATCCTTCTGCCACGAGTGGCCCTTTAAATGCCAGCTTAGTATGTATGAGCATTTGAGCATTGGCCCTAGCTTTGTCGGCTTATTAGTTTTCGTTTTTTTCAGTCTTTTTAAAATTCTTTTGATATTATATATTACACACACATATATATACATATAGATACACATAAGCATACACATACACGCACATACATATACACACATATATACATGCACATACATATATATCTTCTCTTTACTTTTCATGGGCTTGTGTAGTTGTTGTTACGTGTACGATGCTGGTACTATTATACACATGTACCTACACCTACATATAAGCATATACACATCCTTACACGCACATGTACACATGCACATACAAACACACGCACTCATACCCGTATACGCATACATACCCAACCATGCGTGCAAATGTACATACACACATTCACGCATACATGCACATATACACATATATGCACACTCGCACCTGTGCTCATGCACACACTTTTGTGACTATTATGTTGAAATAAAGAATGAACGATGCACAAAGGTAAAATTCTGGAGTTTTACATAACGGTTTCACGTTCATTTATTTTCTTTAAAAATTAACGTTTTTCGATAAAGACTGAAGAACCGTTTGTAATAGTAACATTTTAATTATAATAACACGATTATAATGTTCTTATGTTTTCGATTAGGTTATATATTGTAAAATGTGGAGGAATTTATTATTATAGTACTCAAAAACTTCAACCTGAACTAGCGCCCATACTTACAAAACTATTTAAACGTTGTCTTAAGGAGAACAGTTTCCCATCTCCCTGGAAAATTTCATCAGTATGCCCTGTATTTAAGAATTCAGGTGATCGCTCATCCCCCTCTCAGTACAGGCCAATAAGTCTCCTGTGCGTCATGAGTAAGTTGCTGGAATCTGTGTTAAATACAGAAGTTATCAACCATCTTAACAAAAATAACCTTCTTAGTGACACTCAATATGGTTTCCGTTCTGCTAGATCTACAGCAGATGTGCTTACAGTTATATCTCATAGGATTAGCAAATCTCTCGACCGAGGCAACCTTTCTAGGGCAATTGCTCTTGACATATATAAGGCCTTTGATAGGGTATGGCATAAAGGTTTACTTCATAAGATCTCTAGCTATGGTATAGCTGGAAATGTCTTCTCAATTATTAAATCATTTCTTTCTGATAAGTTCATAAGAGTAGTAGTTGAGGGGCAAAAATCAGAAGCCCATAGTATTAATGCCGGTGTCCCTCAGGGGTCCATCCTGGGCCCAACTCTTTTCCTGATCTACATTAATGATCTTCCAAATCATATCCTTACATCATTTGTAGACATTTATGCTGACGACACTACCATTTATGGTAGCACATCTAAGACAGTAAACGACCAAGTTCTCTCCAATTCTCTCTCCTCTGATCTTGAGCATGTAGTACAATGGGGAAAGGAGTGGCTGGTTATTTTTAATGCATCTAAAACCAAGCTTCTCTCTTTACATCATCAACATTCTGATCCCCATCTGGCATCAATTGAAATGAATGGCTCTCGTCTTCAGGAGGCCTCAAGTTTTGACAAGCTTCTGGGCTTGACCATTACTCCTGATCTTAAATGGAACACGTACATCAAATCTGTTGCCAAGGCCGCTGGAAAAATGGTGGGATCTTTCTATCGATCCAGTAGATATCTCACTGCTGATGCAATTCTCTATTTATATAAGAGCCAGGTACGTCCAAGGATGGAATACTGTTGCCACATCTGGGCAGGAGCTACTAGAAAGGACTTGTCCTGCCTTGATAGAGTTCTAAATAGACTTCGTAGCCTCGTAGGAGATGTCCTTTTCTCTTCCTTGCAACCTCTATCTCACAGAAGAGATGTTGCGAGTTTGTCTCTGATGTATCGTTATTTTCATGGAAAGTGTTCGACTGAGCTTCAATCTATGGTCCCCCCTCGCAAAACTTTCACAAGAAACACTCGTCTAGCTGTAAACACTATCAATAATTCCCCCCACTCTTTATCTGTGCCTAAACCTAAACGTAGATTGCATGCACAAAGCTTTTTTATTAGAACTGCACGCCTGTGGAATTGTCTTCCGTTTTCCTGCTTTCCGGCTGACTACAATATGGTTGTCTTCAAGTCTAACGTAAATAAGTTCTTGATAAGCCGTTCCATATAAGTTATCAAATTTAACAAATTTTCATTACTAATGATTATTATATTGTCCAATTTCTACTGTACACTCTTTAACCCTTATCCTTGAGTGGCCTCTTGGCCTTGATAATGTGTTGATACCTATGAAAAAAAAAGAAAAAGTCCAATGTGAACAAGTTCTAATTGAATCGTCCCCTAAGTAATCCAAGTTACAAAATTCCCACTGTTTACTATGCTAAAATCACAATGACTAATGTATACCTATTAACCCTTATCCTTGAGTGGCCTCTGGGCCTTGATAAGTGGTGACACCCATGTAAAAAAGAAAAAATATATATACATTTATATTTAGATCTATATGTTCAAGTATCTCTCTATGTTTGCATATACAATGAAAATTATGGAAATATGACAACGTGATTGAAATATCTATTGTTTATATGTACATACAGGTATATGTATGTGAGTGTATATATATATATATATATAGAACAATAAAACCCCATTTTTCTAAATTTGAAACGAACCAAATCGTTGCAGTAGAACTTGGATACACAAAAAACTCACATAGCCACCTGATATCCAGTTGTAAAGTCCTGTTGGAGAACGGCTATTATACAATGCGACACAATGGAGTATGTAAATATCTCCCCTGGAAAATCTGTAAAAACCTGAATATCCAATGTAATAGCAAATCTTGGAAACATGTTTACCAAAAAGAACAGTTGGAAATAAGTCATACACCATCCACTATGACTACGAAATTCCTACAGCTACATGCCTAGAAAATGGGGCTATTAAGCCTGACATAGTGATATGGGAACAAGAAGGAGAATGTAGCAACCCTAGTTGAAGTTAGCGTCCCTAATGATGCTGGCCTTAACAGAGCAGAGAAGGAGAAAATAACAAAATACCAAGGACTTATGTACGACATGAAAAGAAACTGGAATCTTAAGAAGATATCAATCATACAAGTCATTATAGGAGCAACCGGGTTAATGAAAAAGAATTTCAAAAACTATATGGCGAATGTACCCGATGAACAAAGTGCAAAAGAAATACAAACAATAGTACTTAAAGGGACGGTTACAATCTTAAACAGATCTCTCCGTTGGAGTAACTAAACTAATGAAAGAATGAAAGAATGTTTGACATCCGGTAGAATGCCCCATTCCCAGGAAAAACAAAGTGATAAGAAATAAAAAAAAAAGTGGATACTGGAGTAACAGATGCGTCTTTATATCCACTTGCATCCTAATATGACATACAGACATAAAGTCGATACTACCTTTTTTTTTAATAGATGTCCTAGCTTCTTGTCGACTTTTAATTGCCAACGTTTGTAAAGAACGAGTTTCCTTTTGGTTTTGCTCCTTTTCACAGCTTAATGCATAATTGCACTAAACGTCTATGAATGAAATAAACAGTTTTCGAAGAAACGTGTTAGCAAAACCTTATAAAACAATGGAAATAAAATAGATGATTAGTACGAACAACGATTCGCTATTGATTTCCATCACAATGTACATTCTCTTTACTTTCAGAAAGTCACATGCGAAAATCGTTCGAGTAAGCAAACTACTTTCGACTACAAAATATACGAAAATACTAAACGGTTGTATTGCACAAATCCGCATAAGTTTTGCCAAATCAAACATACGAATAACGTGCATAGATAATCGATTTTTCTTTTGTGTGTGTGGCACCAAAAACTGAGGTTATACCAAAGAGGAGGGCCAATAAAGCTGGATAGGCTGAAGAGGGACAGCACGTCAGACTTCCGCTGGATGAGTGCAAAGAGGATTGGGACTTTGTGGAAGCTTTTGTCACTATTAGCCTGGTAAAGACCAATGGTCGCCGCGAACGAGAAATCAATGGTAAGCGGCTATTACGATAACGCAAATTCATCTTTATAGTTTATCGAAAGAGGTCGAGATCTGAAGAGACTTGCTGTCACTCGAACTCCAGAGAAAACCACAAGTTTTTCTCAAACAGAAATCTTTGGTGATGGCCTGTATCACGACTACTAGTGAGTAAAAAATAAAACAGAAACATTACAAAATTATTGAAAAATATTTTCATTAAAATTATGAATTGCTCATATGATCAACGATGACATAATTGAAAAAAAAAACACGTAGAAAAATGTACATATAAAAGGTCTATTTAGTTGCATTGGTTCACCAGTAATATTTCTTATTTGTTTATAACATCTTACCAATGCATAGGAATTCTAAAAGAAACACCCAAATCTAACAAGAAAATTTCTATAATTGGTTGATTCGTCTCTCATTTTTAAAACTTCTTTTGCTTATGCTTTAATCTCGACCTGCGATTTTATTTTATGAATCTTTATTACCTATCGAAATGCCCACTTACTTTCTGTCATTCCTTTTCTGATAGCAGGGTTACATGGCGTTACCAGGATATAATACCAAATATAATGTAATTGTAATGAGATTACTTCGGGTTGATTGGAAAAGGATCTGAGATGGTAATATGATGTAGGAAAAGGGTGTGACGTCATAATCACGTTGGCACACCGGTTCTCGTTAGATCTACGAGGTTTAGCAACATTCAGCCTGGTTAGCACCAGATGGGTGACCATTGGGGAATTCTAAGCGCTGTTCGTGCTCTCGGCTTATCTAGACTTATCTCGCCATTGTTTTCAGTCGTCCTGAACACACACACACACACACACACACACACACACACACACACACACACACACACACACACACACACACACATATATATATACTCCACTTGCCACTGGTATTTAAAAGTGTCGACTCAATAAAGGTTGCAGATTGCGCAACTCTTGCCACAAAAATTTCACGCGCAGGCACACTTATAGTGGGTATCCATAATCTGTCAAAACTGAAGGTGCCTTTACCTTAACGGCGTGAGTATATGTTACGTTTGGAATGCGATTCTATTGTTCTGATAATTTCAAGTTTGAGACCAAATTTGAAATTATAAATATTAGATTGCTTTTGATTTCAAATCATAACAATAGGGATATGTATTAGAACTATTAAGAATTGCACTGCCGATTAAAAGAAGTTTGGAATAAACAAAGAAGCTAACAGACTTGACGATCGAAGTTCAGCTTTTTCCCGTTACACCAAGTTTAGGTTTGGGGAGTTAACTATAAAGCAGAGTATACAAAATATAATGGCGACATTTAACATGCAATAAATTGTAAGGGGTACACATCTTTCTTGTTTATGACCACTTCAATTTTGCTGCAAGAAATTTCGATTTAGGAACCAGTAAAAAAAGAAACAGCGTGCAGTGTTACATAACCTGGACTTGTATCCTGGTGATTAGTCCAATCTAAATTGGTCGAGCTACGTTTTTTTCTATCAGTGTTAGAGTCCAAAGTCATTGATATCGCATCCATCAAAAACAGCGGCAAAGAAAAAAATTAAATGTATTCACGAAGCAAAATGTTTGGCTGAAATAGATAAAAACACAGAAATTAAAAACAAAAAAAAAAACAAAAAAAACAAACAAACACCAACAGCAATAACAGAAAAGAAATGAATGTTAGTAAGACTTTATTAATTTACAATTCATACACTCAGAAGAGACAATAATAAAATTACACATGTACCTGAAAAAAGCAAAACAATAGTTACACGCACCGATAACGAGAAAAAAAAAGAGAAGAAAGCAATTGACGGTAACAATGGGGGAAAATATAGAGACTGTTCTAAAACCTTGATTTGCACGACATTCACAATACATGCTGTCAATAAAAGACGAGATACAAACCATGATTTAAACGTAAGAAATATAAGCGAAACATCAAATCAATAAATGTTATTAAATTTAATTGGTCTCAGACATCTATAATATAAATCTCACCTGTCTGTTTAAATGTATGTATGTATGTATGTATGTATGTATGTATATCTACCTAACACTTTCGACAGAGGCGATGGATTCTCAGGAGATCGGTATCATTTTAAAGTCGACCCTTCGGACGACAAATAGCAAAAGTTTGGTAAAAAAAACTTAATTTCTTCACCCTCAACTGGGCACTTTTCTACAGGGAGGGGTCGCTTTTTTTCGTCGATATTTTCGAAAGTTATCTCCTTTTTTGATTGTCTAGCCGTAATTTAAACCTACATCACTTCCCGTTTGGTGATGGACGAAACAGCAAAGACGTCACATTTTTTATGTTCTTTCCTCATTCGCGTAAGGGGTTCAGCCTGCCTGCCTGCCTGCCTGCCTTCCCCACTATAACATTTTTTTTTTGCTCAGCGCACACCTCGAAACACCCGGGCAACGCCGGGCACCAAGACTAATACTAGAATAAAAAAGAAAAGAAATGACAGCTGAATTCTGATGTTTTAAACATCATCATTGTAGATATCTATGCTATAATTTTAGTAACAGAATCAGCCTTGTAGGTTAAAATAGAATGTGAAACAGCCTTAAGAAGAAGCAAGCATAGTAATTCTATTGTAAATTTGACTTCGCTAAACTCTTCCGCATCTTCAGTTCTTTGCGAATAATTGTATGTACAGTTCTCCCACTAATATCAAATTGTGCACATTGTCTCTATAGACACACGACGGTCCTTACCAATGAAATTCTTTATTTGGCTAATCAACTGTTGTGTTCTAACTTTCTTATTCCTTCCACGCTTCTCATCTTCCTTGAATCTTTTATGCGACTTAAAAACTGATGGTCGATTCATACAAGATGGTTCAAAAGCAGTCTGAAGCATTCCACACGTTTCTGTGCCATTATTACTAGTTTAAAACTGAATTTTATTGCATATCGTTCTTCTAAATTATCCTCCCGTCCACATTGCAATTTTGAAATTCACCAACTGTGAAAATCAGGTTTTATTAAGGTGCATTATAATTGCTGCTGTAGCTGTTCATTTTAACGTCAAATCATAAATATTGTTCAGTCATTTCATAAGATGTATAGCAAGAACATACCGAATTTTCAAAAGCCTGCGACAATTTTAAATGCCTGTAATAAAAGAAGTTTCGAAACTTATTGAAGTCACCTCGTATACTTTAAATATCGAAGCTGATAGCACAGGTCATTTTTGTTAGACCTGTTTGATATCCAAGTTTAGTTCAACCTGTGTATTAGAATCGTCGCCGCTCACAGATATTGATATTTGTGATCAATGATCCAGATAGTCTTTTGTCTTTCTTTTCTCTGTTTGGCATTTATAAAATGTAATGGTTTCTGCTTCTCCTCAAAAGTTATATCATTTAAGTTAAAGCATTTATTTAAGGTATTCAGCCTTTCTTTCGGTTAGAATAATTTTTTACGGAAAAATCACATAAAAAAAATCACATATGTTTCATTCGCGTTTAAATCCATAAAAATAAGAGTTGACTTTTTATCATTCAAACACTACCGTGTTTCAATATATGAGTAAGTAGCAATTTTAATCATTTAGAACTGCTTTAAAGCTTCATCCCTCACTCATTTTTCGACCAATTTTTAAACAATTGCTACACTTAATAGACCCCCTTCTCAGCTATAATGTGAAAATATTTTTCAATTTTCGTTCAGTAAAATAAAAGTTATGATGAATTTACTGGTGTTAATAATCGTAAAACAACTTAAGGAGGTGAGCGATGTTTTATATGACTGGTTTCCATAGCAACCACGTCGCTTCAGCGACTAGTGTTGCTACTAATTCACCGCTCTCGCGAAAAGAAAAGTAATAAGTGAAACAGAGAGAATGAAATCAGACGAGTGCCGTACATTGTTTTACATATGTGTATGTTATGTTTATCGAGGCAAAAAATAAGACTGCAATTAAACAAAGAACAAGTGAATTTCCTGAAAGCCTGGAAAAATTATGGCTTACCATTGAAAAATGCGAGCATGAAAAGTAATATGGTTAGGCTTAAACATGGAAAAGAAAAGGACAAGATATTCTATTAAAAATATAATAAATTTATAACTTAAAATATTGCAGCATTAAGAATTAAAAAAATTCAATTTAACGTTGCATAATCAATTCTTAATGCTGCAATATGTTAAGTTATCAATTTATTATAATTTTTAGTAGAATATCTTGTCTTTTTTCTTTTTCATGTTTAAACTTAACCATATTACTTTTCATGCTAGCATTTTTCTATTGTAATTTTATCATATTTTATTTACAAGTTGGTAAATGAAAACAAAGAAAAAAACGAATACAATGGAATTCATGGTTGTAGATGATTAATAAGTGATTTCTTTGGTAACGTTTTGGAAATGACTTGCATACCATACATTACGACCATGTAATCCCTACAGCCACCTACCTTGAAAATGCTGCTGTGAAACCTGACATAGTTATATGGAATAAGTCAGAGAGAGTTGCGACTTTGATTGAAGTGAGTGTTCCTAATGATGGAGGTCTGAACAGAGCTGAAAGAGAGAAACAGACCAAATACCAAGGTCTCATGTATGATATGAAAAAGAAACTGGAACCTAAAGGGGATATCGATCATACCAGTTATCATAGGTGCTACAGGACTTATGAAGAAGAACCTGAAGTCCCACCTAACAAATATTCCTGGTGAACCAAGTGCAAAAGAAATTCAGACAATTGCACTTAAGGGAACAGCGAGGATACTAAAAAGAGCTCTCGGTTGGTTTCAATAAAAAAGCGGGGCAATGTTGGCAGCTAGTTTGGCTGCCCCATACCCAGCATTACAATCTTCAAATTAAGAAAAATTAAAAAAAAAATTAATAAATAAGATATACTTTCTTCAGGTTTCATGACTATTCGCTACTGAATTAGTGTTGGAAAAACATGGGTATTACGAACTCCTCAGAAAAAGATAAATTTACCCGTACTGACCTTTTAAAGTTTTGTTTCTTTTTTTCCCCTTTACGGGAGAGCCAAGAAAGATCAGCAAAAGATGAACGCATGAAAGTGTGCTATACATAATAAGTGACACAATACAAAAATTACGCATTGATAAATGGGGAGGGATCAAGGTAGAGAATTTAAAAGATAGAATCTAGTTTTCAGTTGATGTAAGCGGAGACTAACCAATTAGACCGGATATATAGATTTGTGATGTATGTTTCATTGAACAGCAGGGATAATTCATGTCTGTTTTCCTTGCGATCCGTTTTTTTTTCTATAAGGTGGACCAGTGTTCGAACGTTCTGTTCGAGTAAAAAGAAAAAATACCATGAATCCTTATGCTAATTGTCAATATTCCTTATTTGGGCAATATCCAGAACTCCGGGGCCCTGTCGGTGGGGCACTAGAATACGCCGACTGCCCCCCTGCAGAGGGTAAAGGTCCCTCAATGGGGGTCTTGTAAACTATATCCAGTGGTGAGACCCCAGCTTGTGGGCTTTGGGGAGTGTGGAGCCACCCTTTAATTACCATTGCTCCCAGGTCCACTCTGACCCGGAGTGGTAGTACCTGTTAGGGTCCCAACTATGGGTTAAATAGAAACCGACGTGAAAACAAATATATTCTATTAAAAAAATTTTTCTTCAAAATCCTTGGATTCGGCATTAAATAACCCGAAAAGGGTTGCTATGCCGTAAAACAAAAACAACCAACCAACCAGAACTCCGGATTTCTGTACTAATGGGATAAATAAACTTGTTTCTCGTTGGCAAAAAAACTGTACAGCTGATTCTAGCTGATAACATCTAAATAATTTTGTTTACTCTATGTCTGTCAGTATGTCTGTTTCCGTATTTTAAAACTCTATCTCCTCTGAAACTAAAAGTCGCAGAGCACCCAAATACTTTTTTTTTTAATTTTGAAATCACGACTCTATAATAATTTATACAAAATATGGACAAATTAAAATATCATATTTAAGCGTATTTAACGCCCGGGCAAAGTCGGGCGCCTCATCCTGCCTGTATGTTTGCCTACATCTTTTTAAAAGTTGCAGAGCGGCGTTAGGGGCCTCAAATGATTGGCCATTCTTTTATAGGTTTTTAGCCGATTAAAATAGTTTATAAGGTGTAAAAAAGGGGCCACATTGAAGAAAATCGTCATACATTTTGTGCATTCATCTTAGTTTGTTTTTTTAATCAATTCATATGCGTATCACGTTGGTAATTTTGCTTTCGGTTTCGATTCTAGCTGATGGCACCCAAATCCATTTTTTTTTTTTTTTTTACTTTTGAAACCCCGTCTCTATAATAATATATACGAAATCTTGACAAATTAAACTGTCATATTTTAGCATATTTTACGACCGGGCAAAGCCGGGTGCTTCCCCTTGCTAGTCATAATTATAGACACTTATTTTACAATAAAGTATCAAATACGACGTACTTTCTCCGGATGGAGAGAGTTGATTTAAAATTAAAAATAAACTAAAGTGAATGTTTCTCATTTCGATTAATACAATACATCCTACAAACATCCCACTGATTTTGGTTATAAATCCATTGGAGGAGCGACGTTGATTTCCTTTCTTTTGTATGTGATGCTGCATTTATAAAACCTGTTCAAAATGTTATGCTTGTCATGGTTACACAAATGCCTATTTTCTAGCGAAAGGTTAAATACATTTACGTAGTTCAGTTTTGTTTAATGGTTTTGTATTTACTTCTTTGTTATATCTTTGTTATTTTTATTCATGTAATATGAATATATAAATACTGTTTTGTAATTTATGTAATATTAGTTTGGTGCAAAACAATATCGTTTTTTCAAATATGGTAATCTTAATATGATTTCTGAATTAATTCATTGACATATATAGCCCTGTTATATATCATTCTGAAGCGCGTTCTTCGCTCTATCGAATCGTATTATTCGTTACCGTTCCCAATCTCTTCATTCAGTTTTTTGCAAGCCTCTTGAGAGCATGGACAACATCCAAATCCGCACAATTTTCTTGTTTCAGTTCAAACTAAGCCGAGAAACTACCGAGGCAGCTCATGATATCAATGATGCGTTTGGCTCAGGAACCACTAACGAACCTTGTGGCACAATGGTGGTTCAAGAAATTTTGCAATGGTGACGAGAGACTCGAACATGAAGACGGTCGCGGCCGGCCGACTGCGGTTGATAACGAATATTTGAATGACTTAGTTGAAGCCGATCCTCGCAAAACCACACGAGAAGTTGCTGTTGAACTCGATGTCAACCACTCAACAGTCGTTCCCCATTTAAACAAATATAGAAGTAAAAAATGTTGGATAAATTGGTGCTGCATGAATTGAACGATAATAAAAAAAATCGTCGTTTTAAGGTGTCTTCTACGCACCTTCTGCGCAACAAAAACGACCCATTTCTCGAGCAGATTGTGACGTGTGATGAGAAATGTATCCTTTACGATAATCGACGACGTTCGACACAATGGAGAAGCCGGAGAAGCTCAACAACACTTCCCGAAGCCGAAATTTCACACACAAAAAAAAGGTTATAGTGGCTGTTAGGTTGTCTGCGGCCGGTCTCATCCATCGCAGCTTCTTGAATCCGGGTGAAACGATTAAGATGGTGAAATACTGCCGACAAATTGACGAAATGCACCAGAAGCTCCAACGTATGTGCCCGACATTGGTCAATATGAAGGGACCAATTCTCCTTCATGACAACGCTCGCTCGCATATTGCTCAACTAACCCTGCAGAAGCTGAGCGAATTGGGCTACGAGACTCTGCCTCATCCGCCATATATACAAAGACCTCTCGCCCACCGATTATCACTTTTTCAAGCATTTCAACAACTTCCTGCGCGAAAAATACTTCAAAAACAGAGATGATACCGAATCGGTATTCAATGACTTCATCGCTTCCAGAACTCCGGATTTCTATGCTAATGGGATAAATAAACTTGTTTCTCGTTGGCAAAAATGTGTCGATTCTAAAGGTTCTTATTTCGATTAATAAAGTTTATTATGAAAGGAGTTATGATCTTTTGAAGTTGAACGTCAAAAAAAAAACGACGTTATTTCTTCACCAACCTTGTATAAATTTATGACTTTGTATTTTATGCAATAATTGACAAAGTCGGGCACGGAAGGAGGCTTCACGCCAGTAACCCTATAATATATGTACGGGGTGCCTTCAATATGTTCACAGACTTTTTTGGTATGAGCAGTTTTATTGATAGTACACCAATGAAACTCTAATCCCCTTCGGAGAAATCTCTTTTTTTTTGCTGCAATACACGTGTAACATTCCAACAATTTCTAAAAGGCCTCATGGATGTCCTCTTATGTTAATATGTCAATGACCCTCGTCACATCTGTCATCTCCTAAATTGTCTCATAACGACAGTCTTTAAGGTTTTCCTAAGGCTTAGAGAATATCCAAAAACCCCAGGGAGCAAGGTTTCTACTATAGGGAGAGTGAGGACCTGTCTTGAAGCTCATCTTAGTTAAATAGTCTGTAACGAGGATGGAATTGTGAACTAATTCATTTGCGCAAATCTTTCGTATCTTCAATTCCTCGCGAACAATTGTGTGTATATTTCACACTCTGACATCGAACTGTGCACGTGTTGTCCTTATAGACACACGACAATCCTTATCTGTGTAATTCTTTATTTGGCCAATCAATTCTGGTGTTCTGACCTCCTTATTTCTCTCACATCTTTTATCATCCTTCACAGACTCTCTGCTTTCCGCGAATCTCTTATGCCACGCAATAACTGATGCTCGATTCAGGCAAGATTGCCCAAAAGCAGTCTGAAGCATTCCATACATTTCTGTGGCATTTTTTCCAAATTTAAAACAGAATTTCATTACGTATCATTCTTCTAAAGTGTCCTCACGTCCAGATTGCATTTATAAAATTCACCAGCTGTGAAAATCAGTCTTTAGTAGGGTGTATTCCAATTCCTGCTGTAACTGTTAATTTGAAGGTGAAATCATAAATATATGTCTGTGATCTCATAAGCAATAACATACTGAGTTTTCAAGAGTTTACGAACATTTTAAATGCCTGTGCAAAATTGTCTGGAAATTATTGAAGGCGCCTCGTAAAATCTTAACGTCTTTTCACTCATTTTTTTCATTCAATATTACTTTTTGTCCCTACTTTACCATGAGGTTCTTCTTACACTTCCTTGCCATTTTACGTATATATATATATATATATATATATATATATATATATATATATATATATATATATATATATATATGCTAGCAGGACCCGCTTCTCGGCGTTGCCCGAGGAGTTTGTTTCTTGATTAAGCCAAGCAAAGTAACAGACGAAGTCGAATTTCCAAACAAACAAACCGAAAAAATATATAAATACAATAAAGAAAAAACAACAAAATACACTGTAAAATTACTGAATATAAATATATTTATTTTTTCAAGAAAAGTTGCACTTTTTATTGTTTATTTACAATTATTATTTATTTTGCAACTTTTGGAATTATCATATGACAGTACTCAGCGTAGTATAAGCACCCACAACCTCCTCATGTTAAGAAGGGCTTTCGGAATAAACCCTTCCAACATCCCAATGCTAAAAACGGCTTTCGGAATGAACACTCCCAACCTCGAAAGACGTTCTTAACATAGTTATGCTGAGGATGCGTTTATACTACGCTGCGTACTGTCGTAAAAACTTTGAGTAATTTTTACGACAGTACCCAGCGTAGTATAAACACTCCCAACCTCCCCATGTTAAAAAGGGCTTTCAGAATAAAAGCTCTAACCTCAAAAGCCGTTCTTAACATAAGGCGATTGGGGCTGTTTATTCCGAAAGACGTTTAAAAATGTGGATCCTAGGGTTGTTTATACTACGATGGGTACTCTCGTAAAAAGAAAACAAACCCTCAATTCTTTAATTAAAAAAAAAGTTGTTCTTTTTTCAATAAAAGATGAATATTTTTTGGTACTTATGCACTTACGTTACCGTGATTAAATAAAATGGATAGGGTAGGGTGTTTTATAATAATACTGTACTTTTAACTAACAATTAAAAAAATGATATCGTAAAACTCAAATTTAAGTTAAAAATACTATTTTTAAAAACAGCGCGTTAGCATAAGTATATAACCAACTATTTTTATTTTATCTATCCGAAAATTGTTAGGTGAAAGTACGGCATTTGTTCAAGAAAATTATATTTTTTTTGCTTTAAAGTTGGCCCATTCTAACCTGATATATTTTTTTTATTACAGTTACTTTCAATGACGTATAACCCCAATATAAGCGGCCCACCGAAAAACTCTCGAAAACTAATCCTTCCCACTGTGAACAGGCTTAAACGTTACAATGTCCGAATATATATATATATATATATATATATATATATATATATTATTGCTTCTTTACAATGTTACAACTATATTCTCTACATTTTGGTATACACCAAATATTACTCCTAGCATTACTTGGAGTTTTTTGAAAAACTTTAACTCAGGAATACCTTCATCATGAACCAAGGACTAACGTATTTTCACTACGGACATGAGAAATGGAATCGCAAACTACACTCTGAAATTAACTGCCGTTTCAAACATTTCTCCCGAAAAAGTGAGATAATGTCCATTCATTATATTCTCGTCCCAGCTTTAACATCTTAAAAGATTTCAAAATTCCAATCACCAACCGCAACACGTTACCTTGACTCACTATGTGAACTGGATGGAGACTGTATTTCTCACAGAAGAACTTCTGTTTATTTATTAATGATTTTTAAAAAAAACTATTTCGACACTGCTTTGTAACTTACAAGGACCTAAAAACTTAGGGTAACATCTCTACTCCTCTGCCTTTAAGAACTTTCTCCCACTGTAAACTTTCCTTATTGTTGTATTTTCATTTTATTTTATTTCATTTTTTTTGACTTGGCTCTTTGCATGTCTTTATACTTATTTTTTTATCGATTTTTTTATTCTCCTATATTAAATAACTTTGTATTTCTTATACCTTTATTATTTACTATTACTCTATAATAAATATATTTCATATTGATTGATATCATACTCCTTTGTATTTTTTATCCCCTTATTCTATTATCTGTTTATCCTCTATCTTATTCACTTAATTTTTTTGTATATTGTATCCCTTATAATTTACCCTCTCACCTATATTATTTTATTATAGCATTGCCCCTAATAATTTATACTTCATTTAAATAGTGTTATAATTTCCGATATCCCTTCTATAATATACCAATTAAGCATAAGTACCCTATTTCAAGTAAACCCCTTCCATGGCTATAATCTATTAATACATATGATTAAATAAGTATCTTCTTTTAACTAACTTATATATTCTCCCCGAGAGTTTTATCACGTATATTGTACACGTATATTAAAACCACCATACCAGATATGTTATACACCTACCTTCGTTATTTGTTAAAACCTGTACCCCTGCTATATCACAGAAACCAGTTTAGTTCTCCCACATGCAAACTCAATATTTCATCTCTCAGTACACAATTATTTCGCTCCTAATGTAACTATCGCTAGACGTCGCATCCCTATTATGTTACCTAGCATCTTCTCTCCTCTTCTGATGAGAAGCATTAAGCTTCGAAATACCATGGTATAAAGAGTTTTTATTTATCCTACACCCGCAGTTGATGTTTCATCCTTATTGAATAAATTAAAAAAAATCTGTATATATATATATTTTTTTTTTTACACAGTGATCATCACTTATCAAGGCCCGGAAGCCACTCAGGGATAAGGGTTATTGCAAGTACATTAAGTTAGTGAGGAGATTTGCTGAAGTGTTTACTTAAGGGGGCGGTTCATTAGGAATTTGTTAACATTGGACTTGAAGACATCCAAGTTGTAGTCCGGAGGGAAGCAGGCAGACGGAACAGAGTTCCACAGGCGTGCAGTTCTAAGAAAGAAGCTTTGTTCATGGAATCCGCGTTTTGATTTAGGCACAGATATAGAGTGGGGGAAATTTTTCAAGACTGACGAATCCTATAGTTGGATGAAACGCAGAATATTCAGTGTA
Source organism: Euprymna scolopes (assembly GCF_053919585.1). NCBI lineage: Eukaryota > Metazoa > Mollusca > Cephalopoda > Sepiida > Sepiolidae > Euprymna > Euprymna scolopes. Next base: position 151,960,544 of record NC_136482.1, on the reverse strand, counting down.
GCTTAATCGCCATATATATTTTATAAATTACTAACTAGCTCTACCTACGTATTGAGCACTTTTGAAGTAAATACTTAAAGTTTACGCATAAATCTATACTTTCGTATAGTAAATTTATGTGAATAAATGAAATAGTTATATATATATATATATATATATATATATATATATATATATATATATATATATATATATGTATTAGCAGATTTATCCGGCCTTGTCCTTTATTAAATGTAACGTTAAATTCCTTTTAAACAATGAAGTAAAAAAAAAAAAAAATCAGAAAAAACTGAGACATGTGCATGCGAGAATTAGTTTTTTTCTAAACAGTTCACTTCTTGTAAGTAAACAAATTTACTCGCGTTAAGATCCAAACTAAAATCTAAAGACAGTGAGTCAAGTACGATATACATTAGGCCAGCTTACTACGGTCTTTAAAAGTTTTTTTCAAATCTACTTATCCTTGACATAAGGGAGCTGTCATGTGAACGATTCGCGCATGCACAGTCGTGAAACAATTTACAAACAGATAAAAATCCGATGACATTCCAGGTGCCAACTTTTAAATTTTTACTCCTTAGCTGCCCCTTTTTCCGGATAAAAACCGATTAAAAAGTTTTCCCCATATCCAGACACCCTCTATACCAAATCTCAAGTTTGTAGATCGAAAATGAGTATGTAGGTTGAGAGTTAT
>NC_136482.1:151952350-151954850 GCF_053919585.1 Euprymna scolopes | reverse complement strand
AAGTAGCTTTCTAGCACGGTAGAGAGAGCCCATCTTCTTCGCAGCAGCCTTGGTAATGTTCTCAATGTATCTGTTTCAACTGATGTTCCTTGTGAACGTTAGGCCGAGGAGTTTAAAAGAAGTACTTTCAGGTAATGTGTCTTTGGCCATTGCTATTGGTGGTGAGAGAAGGGTTCTTGTAATTATTTAAGGAAACAAACATAGTCTTGGCAGCATTGAATGTGACCATTCATTTATGTTCCCATTCCATTACAGATTGAATGTCTTCATCTGGTGTTTCCGCCATTTTCTTAATATATGTGTTCATTTGTTTCTCCTCGTGCCTGTTATAGAGCGTGGTGTCATCAGCAAATATACCCACCCCAGAGACAATTTTATCAGGGAGATCATTATTTTAAAAAAATAAATAAAGGATCACGTTATATATTTCTATTAGGAGTTTTGTAAGAAAGAAGGTGCTGATTTGTTATAATCAAGCAACATCCTTTTTATGCAAATTACAATTAATCTTATGTATCCGATTGAATATAAGAATGACCTGCGATAGAATGTATAAAGAAATTAAAAGTAACCATAAACACAACAAATGATCAGAATAATATGCCGCTTCGTTTATTGAACAGAAGATTCAAAAAGAAGCAGTGGGATATTCCTCTTGTGTCCCCACGGTGACGACACTACAATCTATGGCAAGACGTCAAACGATCTTTCCATCATTAGCGCTCTGATCCACGTGTGGCATCAATAGAAATGAATAGCTTTCGTCTTGGAGAGGCTCCATATTTTCACCAAACTTCTTTATTACTAATCTGAAATGGAAGATGTACATCAAATCCGTTGCCAAGGCTGCTGGAAAAATGATGGAATCGTTCTACCGCTCCAGTAGATATCTCACTGCTGATGCAATTCTCTACTTGTATAAGAGCCAAGTACGTCCAAGGATGGAGTACTGTTGTCACATCTGGGCAGGAGCTGCTAGAAAGTCTTATCCTGCCTTGACTGATTTCAAAATAGATTTAGTGGAGGATATCCTTTTCTCTTCCCTGCAAACTCTTTTCCACAAAAGAGATGTTGCGAGCCTGTTTCTGCTTTATCGTTATTTTCATGGCAAGTGCTCGTCCTAGCTCCACTCTATGGCCACCTCTATCCTGACTTTCACGAAAAACACTCGTCTATCTGAAACCACTATCAATAATCTCCCCCACTCGTTATCTGTGCCTAAACCTAAACGTAGATTCCATGAGAAAAGCGTCTTTCTTTGAACTGCACGTGTGTTGAGCTGTTCCGTTTTACCGCTTTCCAACTGACTACAATATGGTTGTCTTCAAGTCCAACGTAAACAAATTCTTGATGAGCCACCCCCTTAAGTAATCCAATTCAGCAAATTTCCACTACTAACGATTACTACGATATGTTCCTTTTGACCACTGTACACTCTTAACCCTTATCCTGGAGTGTCCTCCAAGCCTTGATAAGTGGTGACTCCTTTGTAAAAATAAATACTATCTCTTAACTGTAGAGGTCTCTAGATGCCGGAAAGCCTTCTACTCTTTCTTCCCTTAAAATTGAAACTCCCCCCTTGTTTCTTACTTCCTTGACTGAAGAAGTTTAAGTGTATTATTTTACACCTAACTCTTAGCGGGAGCCTGCTTTCATTAAATTCTTTATAAGGAGTAGGACTAGGACAACAAAATATTACTATCATTGTTTTGACTCTCGAGTAAATATATGTGACACAGTTTGACACAGTTAATCAACCGAGAACGACATCACTCTCTATATAAAAAAAAACATATAAGATCTCAACAGATAGACACTCAAGAGTCAACACAATGAAAAGAATATGCTGTTGTCCTAGCCTTAGTAATGAGTTGCTCATGCTGCTTTTACTCAACATTTTCTTTTTGTTATTGAATCTGCTTTTTTGTCGTAATATCTGATTTATAATTATCACTGATGAACGGCGACGAGATTTGAACACTCACCGACTTAATACCGATAGTGTCATGCTGCCTTATCTCTTGAATTGAATTCATATGATGGCTATTTGAATAAATGTTTTATAGGCTTCAACTAATAACCCTAACTTAATATTAAGATCAATATTAAACTGCTTTAGAAATTACAGATATTGAAACACGTGTGTAGAGACACTGCGATTCATTTATAGTTTTAAAAAGGACAGATTTATGATATCACATTCTCTTTTAGTATACATCGATTCTCGTTGCATTAACTAATTTAACAAATTAAAAAAAAATGGACGAATGCAGGAGAATAACTAAAATACGATCGATATCGATTGCATTTAATACCTGATCAGTTTTAAGAGACGAAAGCACTCGAATAAAAATAGAAAGGAATAAAAAAAATATTTATAAACACCCTATAGTTCTAAGGAGACGTTTTCATATTTTTATTTGTTTCTTTTTAACGGACACTTGTTAAATATTTAGTTCATATAACCAATACATTATGCCATAAAATTCACGTTAGTAAT